>NC_079446.1:39534183-39536683 GCF_903798145.1 Danio aesculapii
TTCCCTTCCATACATCCACCCTAGACATCTATCCATCATCTCCCTCTCTCTCTCTCTCTCTCTCTCTCTCTCTCTCTCTCTCTGCCTATCCATCCATCCATCCATCCATCCATCCATCCATCTATCTATCTATCTATCTATCTATCTATCTATCTATCTATCTATCTATCTATCTATCTATCTATCTATCTATCTATCTATCTATCTATCTATCTATCTATCTATCTATCTATCTCACCTGGCTCTCTGCGTCACTTTCCCCTTTCCTCTTTCTGTGTGTCTGTTTAGCCATCTGTGTGCTTGTATCTGTCCATCAGTCAGTCTTTTGTTTCTTTAGTTTTTTCCAACAGTCTATTCACATCTATTCACATCAGTCCTTCCATGCAAATAAGAATTGTGATGATTTTAAACTGACATTTAATCAAATTAATTATTACTTATTTTTTGCATTGTGGCATTGTTAAAATCATTGGCTTCTTGTGATTAATCTTTTGTGTTTGCATTTTCCTTGATGAATAATACATAAATGCTAATTATTATTGTTATTATTATTATTATTATTAAATATAATTACAAACACAAAAGAGCCGAACAATCTACCTCAAAACAGGCTGGCTTATAAAATACAGTCAGCTGAATTGACAGTTGACATTTCGACTGAAATAATTGATCTTTCTATTGCAGATGGGCAATGCAAAGCAACTGTATTAAGAGTGAAGTAATGACTGAATGTATGCACTAAATGTATTTACTGAGTGAGTGAGTGAGTGAGTGTGTGTGTGTGTGTGTGTGTGTGTGTGTGTGTGTGTGTGTGTGTGTGTGTGTGTGTGTGTGTGTGTGTGTGTGCGTGCGTGCGTGTGTGTGTGTGTGTGTGTGTGTGTGAATACATTATTCAACTAACAGACAGAGGGACAAACAAACGAATGGTGGAATGAATGAATTAACTAATTAAATGTATTGAATAAATTAATGCACTGACTTAATGTATTGAATGAATGAATGAAAATAATGAATTAATTAATTAATATACTCACTAAATGTATTGAATGAATGCATTGAATTAATGAAATGACTAAATGTATTAAATGAATAAATGAATGAATGAATGAATGGACAGGAATGAATGAACTGATTAAATGTATTAAGTAAATGTTTTGAATGAATGAACAAACTGACAATGTGTTGAATGGATGGACAGATGGATGGATGAAAGGAATAGATGGACAAATGAATGAATGAATGAACTGACTAAATGTATGAATGAATAAAATTAATGGATAGAATGGATGGACATAGGAATAAATGAATGAACTGACTAAATGTATTGAATGAATCTATTAAATGCATGTATTGCATGAATGTATTGAAAGAATGAACGTGCTGACTAAATGGGATGGATGGATGAACTGACAAAATGTATTTAATGAATAAACTGATTAAACATATTGAATGAATTGATGGATGGATGGATGGATAGATGGTTGGATAGATGAACTGACAAAATGTATTGAATTAATGAATGAACTGACTAAATGTATTTGAATGGATGGATGGATGGATGGATGGATGGATGGATGGATGGATGGATGGATGGATGGACGGAGGAATGAATGAGTGAACTGACTAAATGTATTGAATGAATGTATTGAATGAGTGAATGAATGAATGAATCGATGGACAGAGGAATTAATGAATGAACTGATTAAATGTATTAAGTGAATGTTTTGGATGAATGAACAAACTGACAATGTGTTAAATGGATGGATGGAATAGATGGACAAAAGAATGAATGAATGAATGAATGAATGAATGAATGAATGAATGAATGAATGAATGAATGAATGAATGTATGAACTGACCAATGTATTGAATGAATAAATGAATGAATGAATGAATGGATGGATGGATGGATGGATGGATGGATGGATGGATGGATGGATGGAATGGACGGACATAGGAATGAATGAGTGAACTGACTAAATGTATTGAATGAATGTATTGAATGAGTGAAAGAATGAATGAATGGATGGACAGAGGAATTAATGAATGAACTGATTAAATGTATTAAGTGAATGTTTTGAATGAATGAACAAACTGACAATGTGTTAAATGGATGGATGGATGGAATAGATGGACAAATGAATGAATGAATGAATGAATTAATGAATGAATAAATGAATGAACTGACCAATGTATTGAATGAATAAATGAATGGATGGATGGAATGGACGGACATAGGAATGAATGAATGAATGAACTGACTAAATGTATTCAATGGATGGATGGATGGATGGATGGATGAATGGGCAGACAGAAGAATGAATGAATGAATGAATGAATGAACTGACTAAATGTATTGAATAAATCTATTGAATGCATGTATTGCATGAATGTATTGAAAGAATGAACGAGCTGACTAAATGGGATGGATGGATGAATGAACTGACAAAATGTATTCAATTAATGAATGAACTGATTAAACGTATTGAATGAATTGATG
>NC_079446.1:39541683-39569183 GCF_903798145.1 Danio aesculapii
TGTACCAGGACATTTCTATAGATCCCTGATATATAGTATAGTACATGAAAAACAGTATATGAGCAGACTAGCACATCCAAATTCATCCTATTTAAAAATAAGTAGACAAAATTACACTTCTGCTGTGATTCTACTGTGTTCTGCACATTTGATGGACACTATCTCCCATGAGGTCACATTCATGAATTTAAGTGATTCTGGTTCACATAGTAATGATACCATGGCATCTAAACGCAAATCTAAATGAATTAATTCTATGTACAATGTAAAAAATATCCATAAAGTAGCAGTTTTCTACATTTTGTGATTCATGTTATTATTATGTTTTTTACTTCCCTGTTTATTTATGCTTTTGAATTGCATTATGAAGCCTTAATCTTTCTTCCAACAACTTTGTGACCTTGGAAAGTTTCCAACTTTTGGAAAAAAAAAAAGAAAAAAAAAATCACATTTTTAATAGTTTAAAGTGATATTTTGTAGGGCTGCACAATATATTGATTCAGCATCGCTATCACAATATAATAACTCGCAATAGTCACACTGCAAATCTATGCAATGCTGAGTCTGGATTATAATTTATCATTTTGCAAGTGTTTTTTGAGGCCTGTGTGAGGGTTTTAAAATCATTTATGCCTAAGAAATTGTACCGTTTGTAACTTTGAAAAATGAATAACGATTAATTTTTGAATTGTTTATAAAACAAAGATTACGCAGTATTATTTTACATTTGATTATTCAATTACTGTTTACCTGAATACATTTTGACTCTTCAGAAAACAATAAAGCGTTGTATATTTAATTAGCATATTTTTCTTTATTGAAGTTATCTATGCTTGTAGATTGTTTATTATACAAATATTTTGCTCAATAATATAAATATTATACTTATTATACAAGACTTATTGGGCTTAGGTGCTATACAAATAAACTTGAATTTTATTTTATTTTATTTTATTTTATTTTATTTTATTTTATTTTATTTTATTTTATTTTATTTTATTTTATTTTATTTTATTTTATTTTATTTTATTTTATTTTATTTTATTTTCAGAGAAAAAGATACATAATGCAATTTACAACCATAAACTAAAGGGAAACACTGGTGAATGACAAAATTAAGTGATAATTAACATATTAAGATTAAGTGATAACAGATTAAGTGATAATTCATTCAAAACTGAAACGTCTGTCATTATTTACTCAAACTTCGCTTGTTCCAAAACTTTGAGTTTCTTTCTACTGTAGAAAAGAAAAGATGATATTTTGAAGAACTAGAAACCTGCAACCATTGACTTCTATCCCATTGAACTTTCCCTTTGATATTAGAATCATGTTGCAATGATTTCAATAGAAAGGGTGTCCACAGCATAAAACATATTGGCTGTAGGGCTGCACAATATATTGTTTCAGCATTGATAGAGATCAATTACAATAGTCACATTGCAGGATATGTAATGTTGAGTTTGTATTATAATCTAGCATTTGCATGCATTTCTTAATGCCTGTAATTGTATAGAGACCTTCAGGTATAATAAATTGTACAATTTCTGACCTCAACTATGATTAATTTTATTGAATTATTTTTATTTGTATCTTTCAGTTACTGCACTTGAATACTGTTAGACTCTGCAAACGATTTTACACTTCAGTTGTATCTTTTCTTGATTGTGTTTACAGATTATTATGCATAAAAATACTCACAACACATGCAAATACAGAAATGCACTGCAAACAGCACAGACCACAACAAAAGTGTGTCAGGGGACCCCAAAAAGCATATAGATCGTTTATTAGATTTTATGGAGATGTACATAATAAACATTAATCCCTCAACCTCTGACTAAACACGTGCATGATAATACTCAGTTACAGAAACATCTTTTGATGAACCTTGGACATATCATCAGTGTTGTTTCCTGGACTCACAGGGCGTTTCGGTTCTTGCAACAGACACCCTCCTCCAGGCGACCCAACCAAGGCTGATCAGAGTCCGGCCTGTGTCCGAGTGGCATGCTACTGCCCGCACCGTTCCCCCTTTTTAATAGGGCCATCTGGATGCTTTCTCCACTGCTTCCACGTTGTTACTTGTGGCTTTTCTTTGGTTGGCACCTGTTATTTCTGGTGTACCATAGGTCTTGATCAGGGTGTAGCTGGCAAATCCCCTACTGCCCACTTCCACTGGCATACACCTGGTTCTCCACCCATTCGTCTGACACTGCTCCACTAGCTCCTGGTATTTTTCCTTCTTTCTCTCCTGAGCCTCCTCAATCCTCTCCTCTCAGGGCACAATTAGCTCCAGCAGGATTAGTTGTCTTGTGGCCTCAGAGACCAAGATTAAGTCAGGTCTTAATGTGGACTGGGTGATGTGTGGTGGAACTTTCAGTTGCCTCTTAAGATCACCCAGTCTCAGGCCGTGGAGAGCAACACAGCAGGGCAGCTCTTTGATGTTCTCGCTGACCTTTGTCCTTCCTTGATGAAGTGAATGGCCTTGGCTGTGGCATGGCAGTATGGACTGTCCTTGATCCCCTTGTTGATTGCCTTAGGAATGGATTTAAAGACCTGATCATGTCTTCATCGATACAAATCCTTGCCTAGTGCCTTGGAGCAGCTGCTCAAGATGTGTTCTAGTGTCCCTGGCTTGGAACATAGCAGGCATTCAGGTATCTCTACTCTGCCCCATACAGTATGTACAAGTTATGTACAAGTTAGATGGGCTGAGAAGAATGTCGTAGACCCCTTGGATCAAGAACCTGATCCTCAGGGGGTTCCACGTCCAGATGTCCTTCCAGATGAAGGATGGATGTCCTTCCATCGCCTGCTCCCACTTCAACCAGGCACCTTGCTACCACATGGCCACTGCTCTGCTGGTTCTCCCCTCCTCAATTGAAGCATGTACCTCCTCCTGCACCAGCTTCTGCCTCTCCCTCTCACTGGCCAAATCTTACCAGGTTGCTGCTAGGCTCAAGTCCGGCTCTGCCTTGTGCTACTGCCCCAAGCATGGCCTTGTGCTTCAGCCAGGTTTCTGCTTGTTCGACTGCCTCTGCTGCCCTCCACATCGTCCCTGTCCTGACGACAATCACTGCCCCAGACACTTTCGCATCTCTAAATCCAGAATACTGCAGATGTTCCCATGTCGATGCCACAATGAACTCCTCCATGACTGAGCCAAAAGGAAGTCTGAGCTTGTCGGTGTTCCCATAGAGAGCTATTTAGGCTGCGTGGCAAACCTAGCCATCTGCGTAGATAGCTGCTCACCTTTTGCTCAAAACCTTTAATCAACGTCATGGAAATACTCAAAACAATGCAATTGTAGAACTGCATTGCAACAACAGCACAGGAATTGTATGATTCTGGGAGTTTTCCGAGAGACAGAACAATGCGGGAGGTGGGCGGAAGATGGGTCTGAAATACGGGAGACTCCTGGGAAAAACGGGAATGTTGGCAGGTATGGTGTTGGGGGACCCCCAAAATTTTATAGATTGTTTATTAGATTTTATGGAGATGCACTCCCACTACAGAATCATCCAAATCAATCTAACATTGTTAATTCTTTAAACATTTGTCTTTATTAATTTGTCTAGTGAAATTGTATTAATATTAATCATATTCCTTTATCAGGAGTTGCCACAGCAGAATGAACCTGCCAATTAGGGCTGTACGATATTAGAAAAATCTAATATTTTGCAATATATATATTTTATTTAGCGATTATATATTGCAATATTAGATTTTTCTAATATCGTACAGCCCTAATTGGCAGGTTCATTCTGCTGTAGCAACTCCAGATAAAGGAATATGATAGAATGATAAAGCTGAAGGAAAATGAATTAATAATTTCAATGTGGTTCTTTTGAATCAATTCAGGGTTAAATGTCTGCAATCTCCTCCCTTCCAAATGCCAACTCTGCTTTGATTGGTCAGCTGCCCAAGTCTGATTTGATTGGTCTATTCATTTATATATATTATATATATTTCAGTGAACATGATGAATCAATTCACCAAATCAAACAGAATCATCTTAAACTGTTCATAGCTTATAGTCAACATAGACATAAAGTTGAAGTAGAAGTCGCTCAATCAAAATGTACTTTTGAACTTACAGTACCTGACAGTCACTTGACAGAGTATATGACGCTATGTCATTTTGCGAACTGCAGCTTTCCAGTTAGTCCAAAAGTATGCTGAAATGACAACAGTTTGAACACATTTGACACGCTGAGAACTGTCTGCCCAGAGTTCCATAAATTGGGCAAAATGCATATACTTCTGATGCTTTTTGCTGTAAAAGTAGCAACCAAAATAGATGTACATTGTAAGTGTACATGCAATGAAGTGTACAGACAATGAAACAGATATCCACCGGCAATAGTTTTAAGTGACTTGTACAGTAAACAAAATGGACTTAAGTATGTTGTTACTGTATACAGTAAACATGCATGAAATAACCAACCAAAGTGGTATACTGCATAATCCATGTTGATTTAATATCGTGTTAATTAAGTTTGAGTTGATTGAAAGTCATTTATTCACTCTATGTGTTTACCGGTTGTTTTAATAATATGCCACAACAGAGGGTTCTGGCATTAAAAGCTCCACTTACATGCTCCACTGGAACACAGAGTGTTTGGACTTGTTTAAATACCTTAAGTAAATAATAGTCAAGTTTTCAGTTTTTATAAGGTGCTTTATAAAATGCAGATTGTTTCAAGGGAGCCTCACAGTAATAAAAAGGAGAAATAACAGTGATGCAAAGCTCATTATTTATGTAGTAATGGTGTGTGGTTATTTAGCTCAAGCCCATTGTTCATTCAGTAGTCCAGTGTAGTCAGTAATTCTAAAATCAATTGTGTTAACTCAATCATTTTTACAAATTTAAGTGGACTAAACATAAACTAATAAAAGCTGTCACCAAAAAAACTCTCAGGAATTGTGTATTTTCTACTCATTTAAAATAAGTAGTTTACACAAGGAGCAGAAGTAGCTTTTTTCAGTACAGCAGAAGGTCAGGAATCCATACAAGCTGTCACTGGCCAAACCCCGTCCCCAGAGGCTGGTCTGAGTGACATATAAAGCAACCAATCACAGTTCATTTTGTTAAGCATCATGTTTAGGAGCATGCAAATGTACTGTAATGCTCATGTCCCTCCAACAAAAAACATACATGCACAATGTTGCCAATGGAGTCTAAACTTTCTAAAGTTGTAAATATTGCAACTTTCGTCATCCATATAATGGGATTAAAATCATGTTAGCTTTGCTTCAAACAAAGCATTATTATTATTATTATTATTATTATTATTATTATTATTATTATTATTATTATTATTATTATTATTATTATTATTATTATTAAAATTAACATTTTGCAGAAATCCCGCAGAACTAAATATGGCTTAATTGTAATTATTTTATATTCCTTTTAATATTGTTTTTATTTTGATGTCAATTTAATGTTGTTATTGCTATTGTGTGTTCTGTTCTAAAAAAAAAAAAAAAAAAAAAAAACTTTCAAATCTCTTAAAGGGTTAGTTTACCCCAAAATTTAATTCTGTCAACAATTACTGTTAAACTGCTGAACACGAAATAAGATATTTAGAAAAATGCTGGTTTTGGTGGAACCCATTA
The DNA here is from genome assembly GCF_903798145.1 of Danio aesculapii. Taxonomy (NCBI): domain Eukaryota; kingdom Metazoa; phylum Chordata; class Actinopteri; order Cypriniformes; family Danionidae; genus Danio; species Danio aesculapii. The sequence goes on from NC_079446.1 coordinate 39,547,309, forward strand.
ACACTCAAAAATTAATTACTGTTTGTTGTTTGTTCAAGTTACTTATAAGTAGGCTCACACAGAATCTGCGTGCACAGAAATCCAGATTTCCGCAGATTTTTAGCCCATCATTGAGTCTATGTATTTATTGTATCTATTGTGTAAATGTGTGTAAATTTATATTTATTCAGTTTTCAAATTATTTTCACTAAACAAATTGTAATATACAAGTAATATTAAAATGTCCATATGATTTAATTATATTTTATTTTATCTAAGATTATTTTACAATACAGTTTGTAAAGTAATATTTTCTGTCTTTAGTAAATATTTGAGAGACAAGCATCATTTACAAAATAAGTGGATCTAATTGGATTTGCATTTTAAACATTAAAGTTAAAATGTAATATTTTTTTATTTTATATATCAAGTTTTTTAGTTATGATACTCGTAGAAACATTCAGCTTAAATCCGCAGATTTCTTTTTACAAAATTCTCAGCAGAAATAGCAAAAAATATCTACAGATTCTGTCTGGCCTGACTTATAAGCTGAGACAACATAACTCTTATACTGTATATATACTCTTATATCTTTTTTTTTTTTTTTTTTATCCACTTAAATTATTAAAAACTAATAAATTAACTTAAATTCAACAAAACTGATAAATTAATTCCTTCTTAATTCCTAATTGCGTGAAACCCAGCATTTTTACATTACATAGTTAGACAAAAAATTAAAAATAAAAAAATTACAGAAGTCAATGGATCTCAGCATTCAGCATTCTTCAAAATATCTTCTTTTCAACATAAGAAATAAACGCAAATAGGTTTTGAAGAAGTAAATTATCCCAATCTTATTCACATGCTGTGCCAGCCTGCCCATGTCTGTCTTTAAATGCAGAGATCTGTTCAGTTAAAAGAGGTATTTTTTAAAGTCCTTATCTGACTGTAATTCTCCAGCTCACCTTTGATATTCGTGGCTGGAGACACAGCGGGTCTGAATGAAGAGAGATGCGTGTTGAGGATTCCTGCAGTCTTACAGGGCTTTCAGGTGTGCAGGAATGACAGCTACTAGAGCACTAAATAATGCAGGTGACAGTGACTGTGAAGAAGATCTAGAGGAACTGAGGAAAGAGAAAGAGGCCATCAGGATATGTTACTTTTTCAACTAATGCAGTGAATTATTGTGATACGTCCCAATGAAAGTTATATTTATATTTAAACATTCGGAAAATGCATTCATCCAAGTCGACTTGCAAATGAGGAAAAACACAGACAATTTATCAAACATGAGCCAATGATATTAGTAGCACTGCAATGATGCACATCAGTAGGTTTCCAGTAGTGAGAAGAGAAGAGAAGAGAAGAGAAGAGAAGAGAAGAGAAGAGAAGAGAAGAGAAGAGAAGAGAAGAGAAGAGAAGAAAGAAAAATAAGGAAAAAACTATATTTACTTTATTTTCAGAAAAAAGGTTACACAGTGCACATTACATAGAAAAACAGACCTCAGAGAGTTTTGATATATTAAAAACTTCCAAACTAACTAATGGATCAACTGACTAACTAACTCACAATATTAACAATTATTATTATATTATAATGTTGTTTTTATGGTGGTTTATTCTACTGTGGCAACCTCTGGCAAATAAAGGACTAGGCCGAAGGAAAATTAATGAATGATTATGATAACTTTTAATAAAAATATTTATTTATTTATTTATTTTCTATACATGTTTACAGCACAAAATAAATAAATAAATAAATAAATAAATAAATAAATAAATAAATAAATAATTGTTGTTGTTAACAACAACAACAACAACAACAACAACAATAATAATAATAATAATAATAATAAAATGATATATTATTCTAATCATATTATTTATTTATTTATTTATTTATTTATTTTCCATACAAATTTACAGCACATTAGAGCTGCATCGAAATGAATGAATAAATAAATAAATAAATAAATAAATAAATAAATGATAATAAACAACTGTTGTTAATAATAATAATAATAATAATAATAATAATAATAATAATAATAATAATAATAATAATAATAATAATAAACAACTGTTGTTAATAATAATAAGAATAAAAATAAGAATAATAAAATTATATATTATTCTAATTATATTATTTATTTATTTATTTATTTTCTATACATATTTACAGCGCAATAGAACTGCATCAAAATAAATAAATAAAGAAATAAAGAAATGTATGATATAATGCTGATGACGATTATGATGATTCATTTTCTTTCCGGCTTACTCTATTAATCTGGGGTCACCACAGTGTAATGAACCGCCAACTTATACAGCATATGTTTTACGCAGAGGATGCCCTTGATGGTGATTTTTATTATTATTATTATTATTATTATTATTATTATTATTAATAATATAATTGTGTTATAATGTTGTATGATATGATGTTGATGATGATTATTATTATTTTACCAATTATACAAAAATATACAGAACACAATTAGTATTGCAAATAATATAAATGCATATAATGATAATGATGATGATGATGATGATGACGATTGCAGGGCTAGCAAAATTTCTAAATTCCTGAAAGCCCTTTGGGTAGACACTCTTCAGTTTTTGGTAGCCTGAACACAAACTTAAGTAGCCCAAATAGAAAATATTAAATAAAAACAAAACATACATTTACTAATATATATATATATAATAAAAAAATAAATAAATAATGACACTTGTTATAGGCAATACATGTATTTTAAAATACAAAATTGTATCATTTAACTTAAAAAAAGTTTATTATTATTATTATTATTTTTTTTAAATAACCAAAAATAGACATTAAGTGAACAGGTTATTTTTTGCAGCTATAAAGACAGAGTGGTTATATACAAAACCCAAATGATTTTAGGTCTGATGTAGAGAAGACACAAATACACATTTCACCCAAGCTGTAAAATTCAAGCTGTCATTATTTTCTCACCCTTCACTCATTTCAGACTTGTTTGTGTTGCTTTCTCTTTTAAACATAAAACATTTTCTTCATAATATTTTTATCTGTGGTTAACAGAAAGAACAAATCTCAAACAGGTTTGAAACAAGTGAAGGGAGTAATTAGCTCACCGGGCAGCGTGCAGACAGATTTTGGTAGCCCGACTAAAAAACAATAGCCCCGTGATGTTGGGTTTTTACAGGATTTTGCGAGCCTTGGATTGGTATTAATTTAAATATTTTACAGGAACACAAGCAGTATTGGAAATGAGTGAACAAATAAATTAATGATAATCTAAAATCTTATTATTTTATTATTTGTAATCCCTATGGAGAAGACAAACAGGACAATACTTCCAGAACCAAGCCTGTATTTAGGCTGCATGTATGTATGTATGTATGTATGTATGTATGTATGTATGTATGTATGTATGTATGTATACATTAATTAATTAATTTATTATTTATTTATTTATTTATTTATTTATTTATTTATTTATTTATTTATGTATTTATTTATTTATGTATGTATTTGTTTGCATTATATCATCCATTAAATTTTTCTCCTTTTCATTTTTCAAGGCTTTCTTGCCGAACAAAGGATCCTCGAACAAAGGACCCCACAGCCTGACCAATGAAGTTTCTTTCAACTTCAACTGAACTCAGAGGAGTGAAGAAGGCAACGCATCAGCAAGTTCCTGATGCCCGAGCCAATGTCATCATCCTGTCACACTAGCGGAAGAGTAAACAAAGTGTGAAAGCAAAAGAAAAGATGTGGAGGGGGGGGAGGGAGACCCTCAGGTGCAGACAGTGACATTACCAGGCTGAAAGACAGGCTAATTAATGTAAGACGCTTTAATTGTGGCCATTATGACAGATGGAGACAGGGTGAAAAGCCAGCGGATTCTGCAGGAAGGAAAAGTGTTTTCAAAATGAGAGGAAAACAGTGTTTACAGCGTCAGGATGGGGTGAATGTTAGTTTCTTTCAAGTGATTTAAAAGCAAAACTTATCCAAGGTCTCAAGCGGGTAAATTCAGAGTACATGTAAATTATAGGTCGCAATTTTTCTCTTTCACTCTGTAGCATTTCTATCGTACTGAATTGAAAAAGCGTAGGTCGTAGGTCAATATCAAGACTCATTGAACGGATCAAGGACAAACAATAAGTGATGTGTCAGTACATCCAAGTCAAAAGTCGCACATATACTTTTTTTATTTCTCAGGATCGGTGTCTGAAAAAGATTGAAAAAAAAAGGTGTGTGAGAAAATGGAAAGCGTATCGTGACAGTCTGGCACTCTTACACCTTGGTGGCATCACCCTATTGAGCACAGAGTCACAAAGTGAGAGGTTATGGTTGGGCCACAAAGTTTCTAGATGCAAAGCCAGCCAGACTTTGGCTGTGTTCAAGTGTTTTTTGTGCTCATTCAGACCACTGCCATCTTTTCACCACACAGAGAGAGCATGGAACTCAAGGATGAGATTGAATTGAAACATTAATGGGAAAGTTCACCAAGAAATGGAAATAAGAAATTGCTGTTAATTTGCAAGCCCTCAGGCTATCCAAGTGTACTGATGCTGGCTTTTTATTCTGCAACAGAAGATGTTTCACTTTATAAGACCTTAATTTATAATTTCAAGAGCCAGTTACAAATTTTGTTCTGTATGTTTATGTTTAATTTTTGACTCTCAAAAAGCTGGTAATCACTGTCTTCTTATGAATCAGAATAAATAAAATAAAATATTATTAATATTCCACTAGAGAATATTGAATGGTCTGAGAGAAAGTATTTATTTATTCATCCATCCATTCATTCATTCATTCATTTTATTTTATTTTATTTTATTTTATTTTATTTTATTTTATTTTATTTTATTTTATTTTATTTTATTTTATTTTATTTTATTTTATTTTATTTTATTTTATTTTATTTTATTTTATTTTATTTTATTAATTATTTGTTTGTTTTTTTTATTTTAGTTTTTATTTGTTCATTAATTCATTAATTTTCTTTTGGGCTTAGTCCCTTTATTAATCTGGGGTCGCCACAGCGGAATGAACTGCCACCTTATTCAGCATATATTTTACACAGCGGATGCCCTTCCAGCTGCAACCCATCACTGGGAAACACCTATACACTTTCACATTCACACACATACACTACGGACAATTTAGCTTGGCCAATTCACCCATACAGCATGTCTTTGGACTGTGGGGGAAACCAGAGGACCTGGAGGAAACTTACGCCAACATGGGGAGAACATGCAAACTCCACACAGGAATGCTAACTGACCCAGTCGAGGTTCGAGCCAGCGACCTTCTTGCTGTGAGGTGACCATGCTACCCACTGCGTCACTGTGACGCCCACTGACATTAGTCAATAGCGAATTAAAATAGACCACTATTGGCAGATCTGGGGGTTAACTTTAATCATAAAGTGATTTGATTGGCTGACGCTTCCACTGGAAAAGTTAAGAAATTACAAACTTCTGCAGCAAGCACTACTGCTGAGATGGTGCCAACACATGCACAATTCAGTTCAGCAATGCTTGACGTTACCCTTTCAAAACCAATGAGAAGTGTTGACGATGACCCCCTGTATAAATCGGGTATTAAACAGAGCAAGGGATTGATTACAGAATCCATGATGCAAATACTGATAAAACCTGATGTGAGCCAATCAGGTAACAAATAAAAAAAACGCCCTTCTCGGACATCGATCTGGAAACTCCCATTATCTACTTCCCGAGACTTCAGTTATCTCCCATTACTTTCTTCTAGACTACTTATATTGTATCTGTTTTGTTTACTTTTATATAATATTTTATAATCATCTGTTTACTTATTTATCTTGCTTTTGTGAAATGCCCTTTAGGTAATACTAACAGAGTGCGCTGTTATATTGACAACATGACTAAGCATTTTTACTATGTTGTTTGTGAACAACGACACAAGGACTTTTGATTTTGATTACTGATATGCTCATTGACTTAAATACTTCAAGAGATAAAGTAAAGAACTAACGATTATGATTTAGTTACAGGTTTTTGCAGGCAATCCATTGTATGGAGCTGTTTGTCCAAATTGTTTTGTGAAATGAACATATTTATTTGCTAATATTAATAATGATTTAAATTAAATGCACCAAAGAGACAAAAAAAAGCATTCTCCTGCCATTTTGTCTGTGTAGCTCACAAGGTTTCAGTTGGGTAATAACTACCCAGAGTCCTATTCATTGCAAGGACGACAGCTTACAAAAAATAATCCCTGGCTCCATTGTTCTGTGACTTTCTGACTCAGTCGCCCGTCCAGCGATGTTATAGAGCTGTGATTGCACTCCACAGTCCTTCACATGCCTGCCACTACACCATGGAGAGAAGTGATAACCAAAGCTTTTCACCTTTCCTCCAAACACTGGAGCCAACTGCTGCGTCAGAGAGCACGCTATAAGCACTGGGCGAGAGAAAGACAGCAGACAGAGAGAACTGAAAAAAAGCAGAAGGTCTCCCATTGACACATCTGGATGGTCATGGCACCTATTTTCTGTGAGCTTGCATGCTGTGGTCATGCACTAGTACATGCATTAGTTCTGTCTTTAACCAGACAGTCAGATTGTGAAAATGATCTGATGCCAATGACCTCCAAAGATGATGCTTTTGCAAGGTAATCTCTTTTAACTCATGCAGTTGTATATATTTGTAGGTATATAGTTCAAGTTCAAGTATTTATAAAGCACATTTAAGGGTATAAATGTACAGTATATTGCTGAAACATTGTTTCTATTTAAGCATGTTTGTTTTTTCCTAATACTTTGACATCCTGGATGGATGTCTGGATGGATAGAAATTGAATGTCTAACTGGATGTCAGGAGGGACATACAATTGTCTAGATGAATGGAAATTTGATGTCTGGATGGATGAAAATTTGATGTCTGGATGGATGAAAATTTGATGTCTGGATGGATGGATGGATGGACGGATGGATGAAAATTTGAAGTCTAAATGAAGGTCTAGATCAGGCATGTCCAAGCTCGGTCCTGGAGGGCCGGTGTCCTGCAAAGTTTAGTTCCAACCCCAATCAGACACACCTGGGCTAGCTAATCAAGCACTTACTAGGCTTTCTAGAAACATCCGTGCAGGTGTGTTGAGGCAAGTTGGAGCTAAAATCTGCAGGACACCGGCCCTCCAGGACCGAGTTTGGACACCCCTGGTCTATATGGATGGAAATTAAATTTTTGGATGACTGGATGAAAATTTGATGTCTAAATGGATGTCTAGATGGATGGAAATTAAATTTTTGGATGACTGGATGGAATTTGATGTCTGAATGGATGTCTAGATGGATGGAAATTTGATGTCTGGATGGATGGATGGATCTCTGTCTGAATGAAAGTCTGGATGGACGTCTGAACGGATAGAAACTTGATGTCTAGATGGAAGGAAATTTTATGTCTAGATAGATGTCTGGATGTATGGAAATTTGATGACTGAATGGATGTCAGGAAGGACATACATTTGATGTCTGAATGGATGTCTAGATGGATGGAAATTAGAATTTTGGATGGATATCTGAATGGATGGAAAGTTGACGTCTTGATAGATGTCTGGATGGAAATTTGATGTCTGGATGGATGTCTGGAAATACATACATTTAATGTCTGGATGAATGTCTAGATGAATGTAAATTTGATGTCTCCATGGATAAAAATTTGAATTCTGGGTGGATGGATGGATGGATATATCTCTGCCTGGATGAAAGTCTGGATGATGTTTGAAGGGATAGAAAATTGATGTCTAGATGGATGGATATTTGATGTCTAGATAGATGTCTGGATGGATGGAAATTTGATGTCTGGATGGATAGAAATTTGGCTTGTAAACGGATATCTAGATGGATTGAAATTTGATTTCAGGGTGGATGGATGGATAGGTCTCTGTCTGGATGGAAGTCTGGATGGATGTCTGAATAGATAGGAAGTTGATGTCTAGATGGCTGGAAATTTGATGTCTAGATGGATGTCTGGATGGATGGAAATTTGATGCCTGAATGGATGGAAATGTGATGTCTGGATGGATGGAAATTTGATGTCTAAATGGATGTCTAGATGGATGGAAATTTGAATTCTGGGTGGATGGATGCCTCTCTGTCTGGATGGAACCCTGTATGGATGTCTGAATGGATAAAAAGTTGATGCCTAGATGGCTGATGTCTAGATGGATGAAAATTTGATTTCTGGATGGATGGAAATTTGATGTCTAAATGGATGTCTAGATGGATGGAAATTTAATGTCTGGATGGATATATAAATGGATGTCTCTATGGATTACACATTGAATGGTATCATTTTCCAATATAAAACATGTTCAGAATAAACTCTGATTATATAAAGCTATGTTATATTTGCGCACACACATAGATACACAGAACGAACCAGCAACAAGCACCTGAGCCACTGCGGCTGAGCCCATCTCAGTAAATCCACCAGCATTTAGACTTTTATTAGCACAAAAGGGGAAAATGACTATTAATCTCCTTTAAATCCGAAACAGAGCATCTTATTTAAAAATGGATTGAACTGGGGGCCAAAAGCCACATCCGACCGCTCCGACCCATCACTGAACAAACATTTTCTGTAATTCCTCAACTGTGTTTGGAAGGAAACCTAATCCTATCGCAGGTCTGAGCCAACGCTCTCCTCTAACCCCCGTGGACTTGGAGATTAAAATAGAGCGACCTGTAAATATGCCCACACAGCCGGGCACACACACCGAGAAACCAAAAGCGGACGGCATTGCTGAGCGACTCAAAACACAGGCTCAAAAGCACAGTGGTAATTGGATAGAATAGTAAACCTGCTGGACACCAACATCAAACAGATCATTGATGTGTCTCCACCTCTTGATTTCAGGGGAGGTTGGAGGCGAAAAGAAAGAGCGGGAGAGTTAGCAAGAAGCTTGCGAGCCCTCACAGTTAAGTTCTGACCCCTGTAAAATCCCAGTTCAATGGCTTTCACTGGCTTTCCTAGCAACAGCCGTTTTCGCCTTTCCAATTCAAGAGCACTGGGTTCAAATGGTACTCAGTGCTTTAACTGAGGTTGTGCACTGCATGCCTTCAGAAGATCATTGGACCTGCCTGGGCCACATTAGAGGTTTTTAGAAGTTCATGATCTGTCTGAAGCCGGACGTTAAAGCATTCGCAATTTTAATCAGCAATTTACTGATAATTGCCGAATTAATTCATCAAGCATCTACTTATTCAAACATACCAATTATGAAAGAGTGGCTTTGACAGTATGACAGGGAAAATGACAATTGAATGCGGCCGATTTAAAAATAAAATTGGGATTATAATGAGCTCATTTGCATAAAAAGTTATGCAGAGCGTTCGCATACTTGATAATCGAGTTCATCCATATGTTCTGAAAAAACCCAAACCAATGTTTGCAGGTGTGGGAAACAGATGTGAGAGTTTTTTTGTGTTTTGTATGTATATAGTCTTGCATCTTGTGTGATTTCTATTTTTGAATTGAGAATGCTATAGAGCAAATGTGGTTCATTATACTCGAAGTAAACTACATCACTTTAATTTCACAACTTTTGACTATTTTTATCAGCTTTCTTTATTAACAGATATACATGAATACGAACAATTAGCAGTGGTGTAAGTTCAAGTTCGACTAACAGAATGTGTGAAATATGTTAAACTGTTTTTCTTTTGTTGTTGTTTTTTCAGTTTCAGAGCAGCATAATAATAAGGTTGCTTTAGAGTAGTTGCTCTGAACATATTGTATTGTAACACATTGCAGAATGCAAGTTATTAATACTTAACATCATTCTGTACACAGAAATGTGGTATTCCAGAACAGAATTCAGTACTTTCTAGAATCACAGAAACACTCAATGCAAAGTATCTAATTGGGACAATAAATAAATAGTTATATATTTTTATGATAATATTTTCATTGTTGCCTTAACATCAGAGATGACATTATTAAGTACAATTAAAAAATGCTGAATAAATAAATAAATAAATAAATAAATAAATAAATAAATAAATAAATAAAATTAACCAAAACTCAACTTGGTCCATATTTGACCTAACAATTAAAAATAATAATAATTTTCTTGAGTTTTTTTTTTTTTTTAATCTTTAGAAAGACAACTCAAAAGAGCCTACTAGAATTCAGTTATAATGACCTTATGATTCAAGTTATGAAAGAAAAAATATGTGTATGGGTTTTATTTATTTATTTATTTATTTATTTATTTATTTATTTATTTATTTATTTATTTATTTATTTATTTATTTATTTATTTATTTATTTATTATTATTTTTTATTATTATTTATTTATTTATTTATTTATTTATTTGTTTTTTTTTTATTTGTTTGGGTATTTTGTTTGATATTTTAAAGCTTTATTTAATAAAATTGCATAATCAAGACTCTATTTTCATGTATATCAGTGAATACTGATTTTATATACCAGTTTAACAAATTACTTTAAAATTTATTGCGCTGCATTTAGGTTCCAGTATTACTTGTTGTTTGTTGTTGTTGTTTTAAATTTTTTTTGTGTGTGTTTTTTTTTTACAGGTTTTGCTAATGGAAATACAATGACAGCAATATGTTATATGTATCATCAAGAAATTGTGTATGCCCCATGTAAACGATTTAAACAGTGTGTGGATATAGATCTTTCCTTTCCCACTATTATCCCTATTTCAAATTCTCAAAACTGATTATCCATACATTTGCGCATTTGGCAGAGGCTTCAGAACGTGATTCACAGTCCATTCAAGATACACATTTAATGAATGCATGTGTTCATTCGAGCAACAATACATTATGTCTTTACAATTTTGAGTGTGTCAAGTGACAAATAACAGTTGTATAAATTGCAGCACATGTTGTCGACTCCATGTATGAATGACAACAGTTTTCACATACAGCGGGTAAAAGAACACGTCACCACATTGCTCAGAATACATGTTTCTAAAGGTGCTTGAATTTTTTACCTGATGTCAGTAACAGCTAAAGTAATCCATAAAGACAAAGAAAACAAAACTAATTAGTTTAAAAACTTTAATGACTTATACTTTAGTACATTGTGTAACCAAATACAATGACACAGGAAAAAAAGAACCAAACATACGAAGAAAGGCAAGTACAAGAAGGCACTGAAAGCAGCTGCAATCTACATTTTTAGAAGGTAACCCCGCCCCCTTGTTAGTTTAAACTAATATTGGTTGCTTCAGTCACAACCTCTACATTACCAGATGATGAAGATGAAATCAGAGTGGACATTTCAGCGAGACAATAATTCCAAACACAGCAGAGGAAACTCTTAATTGGATTCAGAAAAGAAAATAAAGCTGAATGGCCCAGCCAATCACCTGACTTAAACCCAATAGAAAATAAGAACTAAAGGTCACAGTTCATAGATGAGACCCAAAGAACTATCAAGATTGGAAGACTGTTGAACTATGGGGGGAAAAAGAATCACACCTGAGAAATGCATGTGACTCACATTCACCATACAAGAGACATCTGAAAGCTGCCATTTTATAGAAAGTATTAAATACATTTGAGTAGTTCAGTACTTCTCCTTGTGTCATTCCATTATTATTACAGATTCATTCAGAAATATTTTTCTTTAGTTTTATTTGTATATTTAGGTTATTTAAGGTTTTATCAAAATTTGAGTTAATTTCATGTCAATCCCTCATCTAGAAATATATGTACCAGAAAAAAAATAATAAAAAATGTTCAATACTTATTTTAACCGCTGCATGTAAAGTATCAGTGCACACAGTCACCTCTAAAACTCCGATCTGAAATGAAAAACACATCAGAACCGGGCTCAGTGTGAACAAAGCCTGGTGACACTTAAACAGCCTTTCAAACACAACCAAGCGGTTTCATGTGACTGACACCGCTGGCTGTGTGAATGACTGGAGCTGGGCTACAACAAGCAGCGGTGCTCCTGTAAGGACTCAATTACATCCACTTAGGCTAGAAACATGAGCTCTAACACCCAGCTTGCGGTGAGCTTTTCTGACAGACAGAATTTCTATGCCTTTTTCTCTACACAAAAACAGCTTATATTTGGTGGATTTGTATGTTCTGGCAGTTGTGTTTTTGGAGCCATTGTCAAGCAGTTTACTGTTTGGTGTTTTCAGTGTTTGTATGATGATGCTGCAGAAATCCAGATGTCTTTATGGAGCACATCTATGGCTAAGGTATAAAGTGCAAAGCTGCGTGGCTTAGTCTCTGCTTCTCCTCCTCCAGTAAACAGAAGAGAGGCTGATGAGCAATCATTCCACTCTGAGTTATTTTCTCCAGCATTTTTCATCTGTTAACCATCCCCCCACGCACAATGTAGTTATTTTCCACCTACACACCACACGTCTTCAAAAGCCTTTTTTAAAATTTCTTCGATTGCGATGAGTGTGTCTCTGTGTGTGTGCTTGTGTGTGCATGGCTATGGTGACTATAACAGTTAGTACACATGTTCTAACAACATACTGTTTTGAGTAATAATAATAATAATAATAATAATAATAATAATAATAATAATAATAATAACCATTATTATTATTATTATTATTATTATTATTATTAAAATAACAACAACAATAACAACTATTATTATTATTACTACTACGATAATAATAATAATAATAATAATAATAATAATAATAATAATAATAATAATAATAATAACAACAATAACAACAACAACCAATATTATTATTATTATTATTATTATTATTATTATTATTATTATTATTATTATTATTATTATTACTACTACTACGACAATAATAATAATAATAATAATAATAATAATAATAATAATAATAATAATAATAATAACTGTTGTTGTTGTTGTTGTTATTATTATTATTACTACTACTACAACAAAAACAACTATTATTATAATTACTACTACTACTATAACGACAACGACAACAACAGCAATAATCATAATGATAATAATAATAATAATAATAATAATAATAATAATAATAATAATAATAATAATAATAACCATTATTATTATTATTATTATTATTATTATTATTATTATTATTATTATTATTAAAATAACAACAACAATAACAACTATTATTATTATTACTACTACGATAATAATAATAATAATAATAATAATAATAATAATAATAATAATAATAATAATAATAATAATAATAATAATAAAAATAACAATAACAACAACAACCATTATTATTATTATTATTATTATTATTATTATTATTATTATTACTACTACTACTACTACGACAATAATAATAATAATAATAATAATAATAATAATAATAATAATAATAATAATAATAATAATAATAATAATAATAATTGTTGTTGTTGTTGTTATTATTATTATTACTACTACTACAACAAAAACAACTATTATTATAATTACTACTACTACTATAACGACAACAACAGCAATAATCATAATGATAATAATAATAATAATAATAATAATAATAATAATAATAATAATAACAACAACAACAACAACAACAACAACAACAACAACAAATATTATTGTTATTATTGTTATTATTATTATTATTATTATTACTACTACTACTACTACAACAACAACAACAACAACAACAACTTTTATTTTAATTACTACTACTACTACTACTACTACTACTATAATGACACGAATAATAATGATAATAATAATAATAATAATAATAATAATAAAAATAATAATAATAATAATAACAACAACAACAACAACAACAACAACAACAACAACAATTCTTCATTTTCTTCTTATTATTATTACTACAACAACAACAATAATAATAACAACAACTATTATTATTATTATTATTATTATTATTATTATTATTATTATTATTATATAAAAATTAATAATAATTAAAGTCTACTCTTGAATGGCAGTAAGAGAATAAATATTTTTTTATAGAAAGAAGATATATATATACACACACACATTTCTTTTTTCTTTTTTTTTTGCTTGCAAAATAATGCTTGTGCCAACATGGAGTGGTTGCCAAAGAGAACTGCAAAAATCTTGAGGTCAAAAGGATAGAGAAAAAGAGAGATGTCATGTGGCTTAACAGCACATTATTGGTAACTTCAAAGGCTGCCCTTTACATTCCAACAAATCAATCTGCTGCGGATCTTTCTTTCTGAGTTACAAAATAAAATAAAATAAAATAAAATAAAATAAAATAAAATAAATAAAATAAAATAAAATAAAATAAAATAAAATAAAATAAAATAAAATAAAATAAAATAAAATAAAATAAAATAAAATAAAATAAAAATGAATTAATAATTAGTAATGATTAATAAATAAATATTCACACAAATAATTAAATAAATAAATAATAAAATAAATAAATAAATAAATAAATAAATAGTAGTAGTTTTCAAACAAAAAGCTCAGGAAATGTATATCAGTAGTGTTGTTTTCAATCAAATACAGTAGCACTGGCTTACAGTCAAAGCAGACCTACACAGGATAGCTATTTCTTTTAACTACTTCCAGTATATGGCCGATACGAGACCATAAATCATTACACAAGCTAGAATAAAGAATAGCACATGCATTAAGTATACATTAACTGTCCCTTTAATCCTGCACATATGGACACCGCTGAATCAATATCTTTTTAACTAGGACAGTGTCGATCTTTCAATGAAACGATGGCCCTCGAGGGGATGTAAAGAGATTCATCCTGATATGAAAAGTTAAATGTCCCCATGAGAGAAGTTTCGCTCGCCTGCTTAAATATGAATTATACGAACATTAAAGTCTGTAGCAGAAGCAGTCAGAGCTGTGAATGAGAGTCACTGTAGAGCCGCATTGATATTCATAGATGAAGCCCTTGAGATTTGATGCCGCATGTTTTATACACATCACAACTTGTACAAACCAGTCATTTTGTCTTTATGAGCAATTTAACCAAACAACAAAAATTAAAAGGACCGATAAACACCATCATTAAAAGACTCAAGTTGGAGGCTTTGTTGAAACAAACTTTTTTATTGCTTATTTTTTCCACATATCTGCACTCAAATCATCCCTGTTGTTGACGATGGTATTCAGATGGAGAATAAGCATTTTCTACTTCTTGTAGAAGTACTGAGAGAAGGCTTTTTGTGCTTTTTCTATGGAGAAGCAGAAATATTGAGAAGGGTATAATAGGAGGTTTAATATCCATACCTCCAGGAGTTTATTTAATGTCTTGGATTCCAGGCTATTGTGTTTTCTGAATGTCTACACCAGGAGTTCTCAAACCACAAACTTAAACACAACCTCACTGTAACCTCACTGTCTACACCTACCCTAAACTCCACCTTATAGTAACTTGTTGTTTTAGGGCGCACTGACACTAGGTTATCTGAACTGTTCTCGGATGCACTTCCCAGTTGGTTTGACAAGTGTGAGTGCTTTGAATCGGGACCAGGCACGTTTCAGTTGGCCAGCCCTGGCCTAGTTGGAAGAGGTGTCCCAGACCGCTGGTAAAGTCTAGATCGGATATGGGTTTAGGGTTGGGGTGGGAGTAGGTGTTAAAAAAAAACAATTTGTTGGGTAATTTAATAGATAACATAAATAATACTCGGTACAACAACTGTTTTTACGTTACTGTGATGGTTGGGTTTAGGGTTTGGGGGGGGTTACACGTTAATAAAATACAATAGATGGAAAATTTTATAAATAATAAAAACAATTTTCATTAACTTCCAGCCGCAAACTTATCTGATCTAGCAACAACCCAGACCACTGTTCAGTTAGGCTTTGGTGCAATACACTTGTAGCGTGAGTGCAAAGTGTGCCTGAGCACAAAACTGAAGACATGATGTCACGTTTAAGGGACTGTTTCATATGGATTTATTAAACATTCTAACTTTTCAATGAACGCAAACTGTCATAGTTTATTTAAAACGCAAACCCCTCGCTGCACGTCAGCTGCACCTTCAGCAAACCTCCATGTGCAGCATGGTGACTTTATGATGGATCTGTTAAAATATCTGCAACATATTTGACTGTGTGTCACTGCATTTCAAACAACTACAAATAATACAAAACAATATAACTAAAGCAATGCCCACTGTGCTGAGCGAGAGCGCTACTCTTCCTGTTAAACTGAAAAGTCATCATCAATGATGTAAGCGTGCTCCGGCTCGGAAGGTAAATTGGTAAAAAAAATTCAATGTGAATGCAGGCCGTCGAGGGAGAAAAGGGGGGACAAGCACACTTCGGTACCATTTAAGGCAACTGTGCCTACACTGTAAAAAAAAATCCGTAAAATTGATAAAAAAAAAACGGCAGCTGTGGTTGCCAGTACTTTTCCGTTAAAAATATGGTACAAACCGTAAAAATAATTTCTCATTTTTACGGTAAACTACCGTATTTCATTAATTTCTAGAGGTAATATGCCCCCAAAATAATAGTATTTTGAATTACCAACATCTACACATCTTTTGTTACACAGACACGTTAGCACACCCATATGCAGGTGGTGATGAGGAAGTTACATAATGAACCAATGCTCATCACAAACAACTTTTCCCACAAGCAGAAAAGTGTATAAATATATAGAAGGTGCTCAGTGTCATTCACACAGCTACTAAACACCAGTATAGTTACACGCATAAAATTTAAGTCATGAAATAAACATTGTTGATGGGGAAACAACTAAAAAAGATCTATAGTATTGTCAACAAAAATCATAAAAATTGATGTGCCATACAGGGAATTCTGGGAAAGTTAATTTATGGTTATTTGCCGTATAAGGAAACATATTGTTAACCAGGTTACGGATTTGTACTGTAGCATTTTTACAGTTTTTTACCGTTGAAAGCACAGCCATTTTTTACAGTGTAGTGTGAGCACGCCCTTATTAATATTCACCAACCCTTACCCTAATCCCAACCTCATAGCAACCTATTGCATTTTATTAAAGTCTACTATTCCTACACCAACGAACCCTAAACCCTGCCTACTTGTGGTGTAATCCCTCCAACCTGGAGGTCTCCAAACTGCATCAATACCTACTTGAAAATATCAGTCTGGGCATTACATGTAACCTGCTCCAGGTGATTGTGTTCCACATGTTTATGCATGTGTGTGAAAGGTGAACTAAAAAAGGCGGAGAAAAAGAAAATTGATGCGTTTGAGCTCTGGTGCTGGCGAAGAATTACGAATCTCATTGATAGCATAAATTCACCTGCATTATGTCAACAAATAATTGTAATTACACTGTTATGAAAGTTTGCTTATAAAGTATATTTCAGACTACACACTGTGTAGGTGTATGTGAGCCTAAAGTCTGAATTGACCACTTTCTCTAGGTAAATAGCTTTTTTGGCACTACCATGAAAATTAGAAACATTTGTTTATTTTGATTTCCCAAGCAAAAAAAATCATCCGAAATGCTTAAAGGTGCTGTATGTAAGTTTCTGACTTCTGACTTTCTGATATTAAAGCGTAAAAATACTATAATGTGCTTGCAGATATTTAAGAAACATGTCACGTGAACATTATTGTTCATCTGAAAAACAATAAATGTGACTTACGTCTGTCTTTGTTTTGGTTCTTTTAATAATCTAATTCAAACATATTAAACCTCTTTAACATTATTATATGTAGATGGCGAATCACTGATATGTGTTGGTTTGCATTATTTTACAGTTTTAAAGTTCAATTTCAAACGGTTTATTTTCAAGATGTGAGATGAACTATCTGCTGCTGATTTCATTAATATGGCAATAAATGTCATGTAAAAAGGCATTCAAACTCACATTAATAGCTTTTTACACTGAATAAAGCACATGAAGTGTACCTGAGGTAATCAATGTCAGTTTTCTGTTGTTCAGCTGCAAGAAATAGAAGCCATTTCTAAAATAAAAAAATCAGGTGTAGGTTAGGACAAAAACTCATTTTAATAGGAAAAATATTCCATCTATCCCGTACAGTTGCTTTTATTTAGAACATGGTTTAAATCAGCGTTTAGGCCCGATAGTCAGCCTCGCTCCTGTCGGTCCTCAATTTTGCAACCTGAGTTTGATGATTAAATGTTTCTTGTTTTTTTTTTTTCTTGTTTTTTTTTTGTAGAACTCAAAAAAGCCTTTCTGCAAAAACCTCCTTTCTGAATCCACGAGCAAGCATCATTCTTTTTTTTTTCTGAGCGCCTTAGAAATGACACGCTTCACCTTTAAGTATATGCCAGCAGACAGTGTCAACTGAAGAAATGTGAGTCTAATTTGTTTATGCCATCTTAAAAAACAAACAAAAACAAACACTCTCTCATTTTTCCACCTTATCCATGACATTCCACCTGACCTTCCCAAAAGAGCTATAAATGTCACAAGATCCACAATAACCATTTCTTTTTTCGGAAAATCCCACATTTCCATATTTAGTTGATTCATTCATTCATTAATTTTCTTGTCGGCTTAGTCCATTTATTAATTTGGGGTCGCCACAGCGGAATGAACTGCCAACTTATCCAGCATTTGTTTTGCGCACCGGATGCCCTTCCAGCCCCAACCCATCACTGGGAAACATCCATACAAACTCATTCACACTTATACACTACCGACAATTTAGCCTACCCAATTCACCTATACCACATGTCTTTGGACTGTGGGGGTAACCGGAGCACCCGGAGGAAGCCCACGCGAACACAGGGAGAACATGCAAACTCCACACAGAAATGCCAACTGAACAAGCAGAGGCTCAAACCAGCGACCTTCTTGCTGTGAGGCGACAGCACTACCTACTGCCCCACTGCATCGCCCATTCATTCATTCATTCATTCATTGCTTTTTCTTCAACTTAGTCTCTATTTCATAGGTCGCCACACCGGAAAGAATCGCCAACTATTCCAGCATATGTTTTCCGCAATATAAGTATGCCCCATATCGCATGTCTTTGGACTGTGGGGGAAACCGGAGGACCTGGAGAAAACCCATATGAACATAGGAAGAACATGCAAACTCAATACAGAAATGTCAACTGGTCCAGCCGGGAATTGAACAAATTACCTTCTTGCAGTGAGGCGACAATGCTAACCACTGAGCCACAATGCCACCCTATACATTTAGTTAATTAAACTTATAACTACAAATAACACATTAATTAACCTTTTATTATGCTAATTTTTATTTAATATGTATTAATAACCCAAAAGTCATAACTGTTTTACTGAATGGAGCTTATAACTATTAGAGTTCAGTTGTATTTTTTAAATTACTATTAACAATGTACTGTTGTCCAATGAACTGCATTGCTAAATAGCTAAACGTAATTGCCTAATTACACTACCCAGTTAATCTAATTATCCTAGTCAAGCCTTTAAATTTCATGTTGATCAGAATACAATCATCTTGCAAAATAACTACTAAAATAATATGTACTGTCATCATTCATTCATCTATTTTATTTTCGGCTTAGTCTCTTTATTAATCAGGGGTGAACCAACTTATCCAGCATGTGTTTTACACAGCGGATGCCCTTCCATGCTGCAACCCATTACTAGGAAACATCCATACACACTCATTCACGAACATACGCTATGGACAATTTAGTTTTTTCAATTCACCTATAGCGCATGTCTTTGGACAGTGGGGGAAACTGGAGCAAAAAATATTCTCTTCATTACACTGATTTCACAGAAGGGATATTGATTTCATCTTCAACTATATATTACGCAATAAGGTAATATACAAAAATGTCGTTTTTTTTATTATTATACCTGTTATAACCTTTTTTTGCAGATTATGCAACACTTCTCATTTTTTTTTCCATGACATTTTTCCTGACCTTCCCAAAAGAGCTCTACACTAAATGTCACAAGATTCACAAGACCCGCTTTTTCTCCAGAAACTCCATCCGCAGTGAGCCTGGAGGAAAGAATAAAAGTAAGAAAGAGAGACATCTCCGGGATCTTGATCTCAGCAGTCCGAGCGCTGTCTAATTGCAGAGTAAGGAAGGAAGAGGTGTCCCCATTTCCCCTTTATCCATATATAAAGTTCCCAATTAGAGCGGCTGGTGGTTGAGAGTAGACGGCGGAGCTGGAGAGAGCCATGACGGAGGCCTCCACCGGCAGGTGCAGAGCAGCTCACCGTAATTGACACACAGGGAGAGTAAAAAAAAAAAAAAAACACTCCCCGAGTTCTTCTCCACCGGATAGTTGAGCACCCGACAGCAAATCACTAGTTTTTCCCTCTGTACTATCACTCACTCTCTAGTTTTTATCTGCCTCCGCTCTCCACTTGCTTGTATTAAAGGCTCAAGAGATGAGAGGCGCTGGTGTTTTTGCTTTATTTATTTATTTTTTTAATGAGCGGAGGGAGAATTTAGCCCTGAAAGTTTATGGAGTTCTGATTTTAAATAGAAGCAGCATTGCTCACAAACACCAAACACCAAAAAAAAAAAAGTTTTAATGGAGTACTTCACCCAAAAATTGGAATGTGTTCACTATTTACTCTCCCTCAAGCAGTTATAACCCTTTATGATTTTCTTTCTTCTGTTTAACACAAAATAAGCCATCTTTAGAAAGAGATAGAAAGCTGAAAATCTGTAACCATTGTAGCCATCCACAGCAGGAAAAAACAGATACTATGGAAGTCAATGCTTACTGATTTCCAATTTATATATATATATATATATATATATATATATATATATATATATATATATATATATATATATATATATATATATATGTCCTGTATGTAGAATTCATTTCTCATAACTGATTTCTTTTATCTTTGCCATGTTGACAATACATAATATTTTACTAGATATTTTTCAAGATACTAGTATTCAGCTTAAAGTGTGACTTAAAGGCTTAATTTGGTTAATTAGGCAAGTTAGCGTAATTAGGCAAACCACTGTATAACCATAGTTTGTTCTGTAGACAATAAAAATAAAGGGGACTAATAATATTGACCTTAAATTGTTTTTATTCTAGCCAAAATAAATCAAATAAGACTTTCTCCAGAAGAAAAAAATATATATTATAAGTAATACTGTGAAAAATTCTTTGGTCTGGTAAACATCATTCACAGGGCTAATAATTATGACTTCAACTATATTTTTGCACAAACAGGAGAAGTAAAACAGGTTTGCAACAAGAATAGGGTGGGTAAATGGTGACATAATTTTGACACTTTTCATTTTTAGGTGAACTAAGTCAGTTGTTTCCATCTTTTGATGTAAGAAATATCAGTCTACATTTCCAAACATATATATATATATTTTTTAACTTAAAGTTACCGGCATTTTTAGACTGCAGCTCTGCCTCTTTACTCATTGTCCATTCTGGTTTCTCCCAAAGTTTATTCTCAACTTCCAAAAATTGGTTGAGTTTTGCTTTAGTTTCTTGGCCACTTTCGCCTCTAACTTGCTCCAGTAAGCTGGGGTTGGCGGAGCTGCTCATGCATAATAAATTGCACAGAATCTGACGAGGTTCATTTTGATCTAACTTCAAAAACCAGCATTATATCTATCTGACCAGCTAAACATGTCCCATAATAAAAATATTTGTAAGACTTTTATTTATTTATTTATTTATTTATTTATTTTATTTTCCCCTTACCATCTGTGTAAAATGGGTTTGACACAATCTACATTATATAAAGTGCTATAGAAATAAAAGGGACTAAAGTGAGTAAATGTGATGCTTTTAAAGTAATCAGTTGACTTTACTTAAAAAGTGAGTAAATATGGTGCCCATGTGCATAATTATAAAAATAAAGACGAGTCAACTTAAATATTTTAAGTTATAATGGGTTAACTCACTAGTTTAAAGTTAAGTTAACTTGTTGTTTTTAAGACATTCAAAAAAAAATTTGTGCAACAATTTATAAGCTTTTTGGGAAC
>NC_079446.1:39571683-39701683 GCF_903798145.1 Danio aesculapii
CTAAAAATAAACTGTAAAAATCCTTTGAAAGCAAATCACACATTACAGAGATTACCTTAAAGTTTTCTTAAATCATTCTGAGTTTAAATGTTGGAATGTTCTAAATGAATAGGGCATAGGGGGAATTACTGGGAATAGAACACAGCCAGGAACTATCGTTAACTACAGCTCTAGAGGTGTAGTTACAAGCGTACAAGTTTGCGGTGCAGTTTGCGAATGTTCATTGGAACGACGGATTTCGGAAATCAACAAACTATGTTTGTATCAACAGCTGGCTAACTGGCAAACAATGGTTTTCAGAAACGCACCCCTGGTTGGCTGAAGTGTATATTGTGTTTTCTGGTGGATTTAGTGCGAGAAGAGGATGTGCAAGAGAAATTTGCGATCATCAAAGCAGCCTCACGTGGATTTGTAAAAACAAAATCTGTGAGCAGATGTACCTCTGATTACATGTTTCGCTGTCCCCAGAAATGTAGACCTGGGTACCTATCTGCAATGAGCCTGGGTTGAAAAAGAAAGAAATAACTGATTTTAAATATATTTTTATATGTAAATATAATGTCAAAACTTGAGTTGTTTCAGCTCATTTTAAATAAGTAGTTTGAACAAACAACAAACTTCATTTTTTTAGAGTGTAACACACTACAGAAGTATTTTTTATCTTTTATTATTATTATTATTATTATTATCATCATTTGTTGGGGGTCAGTCCATTTTAAGTGAATTTCTGTGCATCCCAAGTCTTTATTAGCTGAGATATGATGGTGTATTCTCTGATTTGTCTCTGCGGTCATGGATGGTTGCACCTATGAGCTGATTTTCATTGATCTAAATTACCTGTCTGGTTGGGTAGCCAGCGGATAGGGAAATATGAAGGCATAAAATCGGAGTCCTTTCAGTTCGTTTTCTATATTCTGTCTCTGGCAATGGACCAGGCTATAGGACCAATCTGCTTGAAATTGATTTTTCCTCTCCCAGTATCAGAGATCAGACATATCAGGCTGGTATGGAGCTATTTCTTTATTCATTTCAATAATTCATGGGCTAGAGGGAAATGATTTCAGGGAAAGAGTTTTTCAATTACATTGTGGCCACGCGGGGCCCTTTATTCCCCCACCCTACATCTACAGAGATGGCTACAATGAGATTTTGCTTTGAAATCATAATGTAAAGGTGCATTTCAAAATATACTAATAAATATGTAGAAAAAGAACCGGGATCATACACCTTGTGGGAATGTGAAAGATACCAGGAGAAGTGAATAGAGAGCAGTTTGGCGCTCGTGTGTCAGACAGGCGGATTTTTTTTTCCCCATTCCTAGGCTGTAGGACAATATATGGCAGCAGTCAGAGGAGTTCACTGTTCACTGCAGTGCATCTGGCAGAGTGAGAGAATAATTGTCTATCTTTTTTTTTTCCATCCACTTATAAAGTCTGTGTACATTAATAACCTACTATATATAGAAAATTCACAAAGAGGCTGACAGTTCTGAGACTAGAAAGAGATGACTTATTTGAAAATTATTATTTTTAAAATATATTAAAAATATATAGAAAAATTAGCTGCCACTTATTTGCCTTCATGTCATTTGAATCTAGAGCAGTCAGGTCATGCTTGTGACGTGGTACAATCTAGAAACTCCACTCATAAATAAAATAATGGCTTGGTCTTTAAACTGTAGCCTAAAATCATGACGATATTTATTTACTAATCGTGGGTCACAAATATCTTTATGACCAATGACGCTGAAGCCTCGTGTGAATTAGGCATAAGGAATAATTTACATCTAGGCGATTGTTCTCACAGTATAATTCTCAACAGGCTCCATAAAACAGAATGGCTTTATTCTTCAAGAACAACTGCCAAGATGTACATTTTCCAGTTTATTGCACGGCTACTTGTAACAATCAAATCAACAAAACATTGATTTGAGCTGTAATAATTTACTTGCTCTTTCATTGAACGTAAATATTGCAGAACATGTGATTAACCAGTGATTGACCAATTAGAATCAAGTATTCCAGAGAGCTGAGTAATAATTGCCAACAACGTACCTTGGAATTTTGTGACTGACCAATCAGAAAAAAAGCATTTCACAGAGCTGTGTGATAACTGGGAATAATGTACACTGGAATGTTGTGATTGACTAATCAGAATCAAGTATTTCAGAGAGCAGTGTAATAATTGGGAATAAGGTTTCTTTGAATGTTGTGACTGACCAATCAGAATCAAGTATTCAAAAGAGCCATGTAATAATTGGGAATAATGCACCTTGGAATGTTGTGATTGACCAACCAGAATCAAGTATTCCATAGAAATGTGTAATAACTGGGAATAACATACCTTGGAAGATTGTTATTGACCAATCAGAAAAAAGTATTCTGAAGAGCTATGTGATAATTGGGAATAATGTACTTCGGAATGCTGTGGTTGACCAATTAGAACCAAGTATTCAAGAGAGCCATGTAATAACTGGGAATAACGCACCATGAAATGTTGTGATTGACCAATCAGAATCAAGTATTTTGAAGAGCCTTGTAATACCTGGAAATAATGTACCATGTAATGTTGTGATTGACCAATTAGAATAAAGCATTCTGAAGAGGCTTGTAAAAACAGGAAATAATGTGCTGTATCTTGGAATGGTGTGACTGACAAATCAGAATTTGACCAATCAGAATCAAGCATTCCGAAGAGCTTTGTAATAACTGGGAATAATGTCCCTTGGAATGTTGTGATTGACTAATCAGAAACAAGCATACTGAAGAGCTGGGTAATACCTGAGAATAATGTACAATGGAATGTTGTGATTGACCAATCAGAATCAAGCATTCTGAAGAGCCTTGTAATAACTGGAAATAATGTACCATTAAATGTTGGGATTGACCAATAAGAATCAAGCATTTTGAAGAGCCTTGTAATAACTGGAAATAATGTACATTGTAATTCTGTGATTGGCCAATTAGAATCAAGCACTCCAGAGAGCTGAGGAATCAGTGGTAATTTTGAAAGTTTGACCAATCAGAGTTTGACCAATCAGACCAATGATTGACCAATCAGAATTTGACCAATTGGAATCAACCATTCTGAAGAGCCTTGTAATAACTGGGAATAATGTACATTGGAATGTTGTGACTGACCAATTAGAATCAAGCCCTTCAGAGAGCCGTGTTATAAGTGGGGATTTTGAATGTTATGATTAACCATTCAGTATATTGACCAATTAGACCAATGATTGATCAATCAGAATTTGACCAATCAGAATCAAGCATGTTAAAAAACCTTGTTAAAATGGAAATCTAACTTTAATTGTGGCGATTGACCAATCAGAATCGACTATTTCTGAGAGCCATGTAATAAAAATTTAAAAATTGTGAATATAAATTGTTAAAATATTGCTGGCTGACATGCAGCAAAACTATAGACTAATTTAAGCCATGATTCCAAATTAATTAATAACAATAATAATAATAATAATAATAATAATAATAAAATCCTAAATGTGTGATATCACTAAACAGTGGCCATTTACAGCTACTGAAATCTGGTTTTCTCAATTCAAATGAGTAGCTTGAACCTGCAAACAGTATTCATATGTCAAATCTTAATGACTGATTACCATTACAATACTGTATATCATCATAAAAGCTTCAGCAATTATCACAAGAAGAAATTTTGATATGTCTTAAGCCTAAACTGCAGTTTGAAGTGTAAAGTGAGTTGGGTTTGGCTGCAGCTAGCTTCTCCGCTTCTGTTTTCTTGAAGATTATTGGAAAAGTGTGAATACTGATGTGGTTTTCCCTTGGGAGAGAAGCACAGCTGTGGTCTCCTGTGGTCCACGCTCTCCATCGCCCCTTAATTACTCCTGAGAAGTGCTCACATTTACTGATTAACTGCATCAAAAGACTTTTAATGAGAATTCATGTTTAATCATGCATCTTTTGTGTGGTTAACCACATGTTGTTTGAGCCTGTGTGTGCAGTTGGGGGGAAAAAGTAAAGAAGCAGGTGTGTGAGAGATACCAAGGGCCATTTCTCACCTTTTTTTATTTCATTTAGAAAACTTTCCTGGCATTTCTAATTCTGGATTTTCAATTTGCCATTTTAATAAGAGCCATGTTGTTTTCCGTTTAGAGGAAGCATGAAATAAACCTAATCACTTGTGTTGCCAGACCGTTTTTTTCCCCCCACAGCTGCATTTTTTTCCATATTTCTCAATTATCTCTTCGAAAATGAAGATTCTGTTTTCTGGATCAATTACACACACACACACACACGCTCACTGAGACTGCAGAATAACTGCATATGAAATGTGTGTTATCATTCTCAATTTCATGCAGTCTCATTCTAAGTATGCATCTTTATCCAAATTGATTGCAGTTCTCATTTTCATAGAATTACTTTGAATATCTAAGAGAGAGAAGCTCTCTGACGGCTCAGCAGGATGAGTCTCTGGTGCACATAAATACATGCTGTTAAACATATCCTTATTCTCACACACTATGCTATAAAGATTAAGACTTGGTTTTGAGGTTGATAGAAAGTTTTGTGTGCTTTCAACATTTTAATAACTGGAAATGTTTCTCGAGGTGTTTTATGCAATGTTTCCAAAGAGTGTGTGTGTGTAAAAACAATGACCATTTTTGCATCCCTTTGCACCCTTCGTGGCTGTATCACTGTTACACCTTAAATGGATTTTGGTAATCCCTTGTTCTCACGGCTACGATGCACACGGCAGAAGTGGTCATTTTGAAAAAGCACCAACTGTATTTACTTATTTAAGAATTCATTAATAACAATATTTCAGTAATTGTTCATAACTCTTTTATTCACATCCCACAATTAGGCTAACAACAGTCTATACACTAACATGTTGATAGTTCATAAAAGATAAATCAATCTGAAGCTTCGATTGAGAGAATAAACTTTAAGAGTGCAGCTGTGTCCCAAATGACACACTATACACTTATGCACTATATACTTATGCACTTACTAGGCTTGTGCCGGTATTCGGTAATGCGATAAATCACGGTAATGAATATGCACGATATTGTTATCGCGGGCACTTCAAAATACCGTGAAAAATAATAGATCCGAATTTATATTCTTAGAACGCGCCTTAGCTTATTTTCCATCAACCGCTTGAAGAAACACTGCGTATATGCTGCGCAGAACTGATGCGCACTCTGATGTAAACAATCCCCGCATGTAGAAGCCCTGTGTGCGCAGTGCGCGCCGCCGCTGCCACCGCACTATAATCCTCACACGCAGGCCATCTGGCAGACTGGGCACTTTCCCGGTGGGCCGACGTACTTTTTGGGCCGGGCTGATCATCGTCTTATGATCTGATCGGCCCATAAAAGGCTTAGCAGCCTATCGTTTTTTTCTGCCTTATTGATTGACGCTGCTGTGATCTGTGACTCTCTGAAAGTAAATGCTTTTTTTCCCAGACAGACAGACCGGGCCGGCCCATGTGACACCCTGCAGCCCATTGGCTCTTTTCGGTATTGACATTGGGCTGGCCCAATCACAAACTCCTATTTTGGACTCCGTGTGAGCGTGCGTCGTCTGTGTGTATTTGTCAAAATAGTCGAGAGTCAGAGAGAAGAAACGCAAGGGAGGCGCAGAGAAATCGCGGGAAATACGCCGGCGTTTCATTTAGCGATTCTGAAAAGTTCTCTGTTCATTCTAGTACACGGCTAAAAACGCAAATCACGTGACCACACACTCTCTGCCCAGAGCTGCAGCCACTAGTTCAGCGGGTCGGCATAAACCCCAGGTCAGAGTATAGTGCATATCAGACAGTTCATCTGCTGGGTGATCTCATCTCACTATAGTTGTTAAACGTGATATTGAATTCATCTCGTTGTCTCTATCTAACAATTCTTATGTCTTTTGAATCACTTGTTCTCAGTTAACTGTTTTGGCTGAGTGCAAAGCTAATATATTAATTTATGTAACCACATACACTGATTCTGCACATTGACTGATTGCTAACCTTTATCGTTTAAATTTAATGTACGTTATACTGTAATAATGGCCATTATTGGTTATTAAAACTGATATTCTGCAAAAGAGACAGGGTAAAGTTCATTCTTTTCAATGGAAATGAAAGGAGACAGTTATATTTAAGCCCTGTTTTGTTATAAATATGCAGTGTGAAGATGATGCTCATAAAAATATGCAGCTACACGAGGCTGTTTGGTGTCTGTTAATCATAATATCAAAATGAAACAAATTTGACTTATATTATGTTTTGTATGTATATTATGTATGTGTATTGTTTAGATAGTGAAACAGCAAGCAGGATGAGGTGAAAGGTTAAAATGTAACACTGTTCCCTTTGAAGATTTACCCATGCATTAGCAGGCAGTTTTTGTTATGTTTATTATTGAATATTGGCTGAGTGAATAGTGTATTGAATAAGCTAAATTGGCTGTAGTGTATGAGTGTGTGTGAATGAGTGTGTATGGGTGGTTTCCAATATTGGGTTGTGGCTGGAAAGGCATCTGCTGCATAAAACATGCTGGAATAGTTGGCAGTTCATTCCACTGTGGCAACCCCTGATAAATAAGGGACTTATGCGAAGAAAAATAATTGAATGAATAGTGTATTTTTTTAGAACTCAACAAATATCTTTATGGACAGCATACAGAAATTAAATTGAGATTAAAGTTTGTATATATTTATTTATTTCATATATATGGCTTTTGTGTTTTATAGAATATGAGTTGATAAAAATATTGGACGTGCATAGATAGATAGCATTTTGATTGAATTTAGTGGGCCGCTCTGGCCCAAAATGCCAGGGCCGATTTTTTTGCCCCAGTCCAGCCCTGCTCACACGAAGAAGAAGCATGGCGGAAGGAGGAACGCTGCCGACAATTTATCTCCCTTCAAAAAGGTTAAAGTCAGAAGTTTGGAAATATTTTGGGTTCCAAAAAAAATGCAGGGAGATTACGAAGACGGTTTCCCTTTTGCACATTCACTTTGATATAATTGCTCAAGTTTACTTTTATATTGTGTATTGTTTTATTTATATTTATTTGTATTTAAATGTTTGAAGTACTTTTAGTTAATTAAAAAGTTATTAAAGTTTTGTTATTGAAGTTTTTTGTGTTTTTTTACCTGTTTCTCTAGTAAAATTACAATATCGTGATAATACCGTATACCGTGATAAAAGCTCAATCAATTAATCGCAGCATGAAAATGTGATACCGGCACATGCCTAGCACTTACACACTCAACTGCATATGTATGTAGTGTTGTCCCAAATGGAACACTAATGGTTTTTTACTAAGCGCAAATTCAACATGTTTCCCTGATGACGTTTGACGGCTGCCAAATTAGTGAAATAAATGACCAAACCACCATACCTGCCATGAATATAACCGCATTCACCATCAGGAGGCGGTATAATCACTCTAGTAGGAAAATTTTGCTTTCACCATCCAAAATAAATAAAATTATCCAACATGTGCGCCCGGAATCTCCGCCCCTTCCGCTACGTGAGCAAAGCAGCGGTCGTTGAGTGCGTGAAGTGTCCATCATTCCACACTTCTTTTTACCGGTTGAATTGCATCATCTGGGTATTTAAAGTGCACTTATTCTTTTTAGAGTTTTCTCTACGAGAAAAGTCAGCTGAGGTGGCTCGGGGATCTGTTTCTGATGCCTCCTGAATGCCTAGCTGTTCCAGGCATGTGCCACCGGGAGGAGGCCTTATCGAAGACCCAGGACATGCTGGAGGGACTATGTCTCTCAGCTTGCCTGGGAACGCCTCGGGATCCCCCCGGAGGCACTGGAGAAAGTGTCTGGGGAGAGGGAAGTCTGGGGTTCTCTCCTAAGACTGCTGCCCCCACGACCCGGTCCCGGAATAGCGGATGAAGATGACATGAGATGAGATTAATTACAGAAGTATACACATTTATTTTAAATATCTGTTTTTATTAAACTACATCAAATACACCTACCATGTTTTCTAATTTTAGAAAGTTAATAAAAAAAAATAACTTTATGAATACAAAAATCATTTTGAGAGGTTTAAATGTCAAACTCTGCGCAAAAAAAATATAATTTCCAATATTATTTACATACCAAAACGTATTTTTTATTTATTTATTTATTATATTCTTTCTGTTTTTCATGCAAGTGGATGGTAAAAAAACTGTGAAACTCTGGAAAGAATAGAAATGATAAATTCATTCGATCATATCACGATTGATGGATTTGTATAATAATTGCCACGTGATAAAAAAGTGAATAGAAAAAGTAAACTGAATATTTCTTATTTTGGCCAAACTACTATAAATACACAAACCAAGTCTGAGCCAAATATCCGTGCATTAATCTATACAAGATTTCTTCAATATGTTTAGTCATATTATAAGCTTAAGTAAAGGAGGTTCGTGTCTAATCATGCTGCTAAACAGAAAGGTTTGTCATCTAAACTAAAAACAGAACAGTAAATTTAAGAGCATAACAACTACAGAATTCTACTGTGTCTTTGCAGGATTAAACTGAGAAAAAAAAAAATGAATAAAGGCACATATAAGCTGACATGACAGGGTATAACAGCAGCTGTGAGGAAACAGAAGATGTCCTGCCTGACTGGAGCTGAAAGCTCACAGTAAAGGACAGACTTGGCCTTTTTTCATACAGTATCAGAGTTGTTTCTCTCAGACAAAAGGAAAGCAAACAAAAGTAGTCTAATAAGCTTACAGTGCTTTAGTTTTCTCTACAGAATTTAAGACGTCAACAATCCTACATCTAATCTAGAGTTTTAGAAGGGATCTCAGCAACTTTCAACTGTGCTCATATCTGCTAAGATACTTTTCCAAAGTCTGTCATCAAGTAAAGTCATAGATTTAATTAATATTATAAGATTGCAACTAGGCCAACACTGAATCTGCGCCCACAGAAATCTGCAAATGTTTTCAAACTTTGAGTCTATTTAATTCCACTCAGACTCATTGGGAATACGTGCTCATGACTACATTTTTAAGAACTGACAAATATGTACCCTTCTGACAGTCTAAAATGCATTACTGTGGCACGTTTTCTCTTATGTGTAATTTCTACTAGATTCAAAGGCTGATGTGGACATTACTGTAAATATTAATGTCTTTCTTGTGCACGTCCATGAGATAAGCCGGTTGACCTGTGCATAATATATCAACTTGAAATCAACTGACAAACACACCCCCTTCCCTAATGCCAACTGATAGTGTTTTCAAAAGCAAACTAAAAGAGAAAAGAAATCAAAGCTTTTACTGCGTCCTCACGTTGTCTTATTGGGTTTCATTTTACGGTGTTTGTAGAACGTCATTCACTGGACTTGAACCTCGTTCTGCTCTGCTCCACCTCCCAAGTTTGAAGCCACACAAACAGAGCTACTGAGCAAACCAGTCATGACAGAAAAGTCAGCCATATGGAGGTAAGCGCCGCCCCGTATCATTGGGTTTTACATCAAAAAAGTTCATTCCACTGTGGCGACCCCTAATTAATAAAGTGATCAAGACAAAAAGAAAATGAATGAATAAATTAACTGACTCCAATTTGAAACTAACAATAAAATTCTACTGCTCTACTGTCTGACATGCTGCTTCCCAAAAATGATTTTGATGTGTTTGATGTGTGTTTTAAAGGGACATATATATTTCATATTCCATGAACTTTAGCATTTTTGGATACAACAGTTGTGTAACCAGTTGTGCTACAGCAAGTTGTGTAAACATAGCCTTAAGCAAGTTGCACTCCAAATGTGTCGCAGTGCGCCATGCCACAACACATCCTGCCTTTACATGGTGGTCAATATGTTACTAAGCAAAGCAAACACATGTAAATGTCAACGCTGGTGTGTGTACCCTCTCAGAAAACTGTGTTTGCAATTCCAAAAGTGTGTGATCCTCTTTAGTCTGCCAACTAAATAGGGCTTTACTACCAGGTGCAAAATACATGTTTTTTTTTTTTTTTTTCAATAAACCGTATACATTTTGTAGTTTGTTCTGTAATTCCTCTATTTATAGCACAACATGTTCATTTTACAACTTTACACCAACAATCAAAATGACTGAACAGGATTGAGGTGTCAATACAATCACTCCACAAAACCCCATTCTAATGATCCTATCTCTCTCTCTCATACCCCACTACCAAATATGAAAGTCTCCGGAGCTTTGAAGGGAAAAACTCTCGCTCCAGAAAGTCTCCTCTGAACGACTGTAATCAAGACAGTCAGGAAGCGTCTGCCAAAAGCGGCCAGGGTTCAAACCAACGTGGACCAGTCTCTTCACAATCAAGACAGGCAGAATGAAAGCCATTTGAGATGGGAGACGAGAGATGGTGTGTTGATGAGAAAAAAGAAACATCAGCCTGTGGACAATCACTTCAGAAAAGCTGTCTTTCCCATCTCCGTCTGTCTTGTCCTTTTTCCTCCAGTCTGTACGTATCACCATTACTGCCATGGATCTGACGCTGTTCTACTTCACGGCGATAAAAAGACATGAAAAGCAAATGATCTGATGCATTTTTTGTAATGTTATTATGGCCACGGTGTAAGAAGATGTGTAAAAAGAGAAAAGGTTTTTGTTCCTCTGGTGATTAGTGTATCATTTCACCATTAAGAGGAGACTCTTTATTAAATACCTTGCTAATAAAACCATGCGCTCAAAGATTAATCATATCATCCGAGGTTTAAATGAATCAATTGCCTTCTCTTTTTCACTGTGGGCTATAAAGCTGTCCGGCGCTCTATGAGATGGGGTCAAATATTGAAGCTCTTATATAGAAGGCTACGGTTGAAGCATCTCAGCAGGGAAGCCTGACACATTATATGAATTAAAGATGAATTATAGTGATGCGCTGCTCTTGATATTCACCACAGAAAGTTTAATGCCTTTAAAGTGTGTTAATTTGAACTTCTGCTTGGATGTCAGAAAGCCTTTTTGAAGGGCTTTTACAGTGAACATGAGGATACAGTCCATTCTTTTGCTTGCTTAAAAAATGTCTTGTTGAATTTAAATAATTGGTGCATGTTTTTCTACTTTATATTGGGAGTGGCATTAATATTTGATTAAAAGCAGCACTAAATAAATAACTATGTATGCCAATAAATAAATAAATCATGAAATTATTATTTTTTTATTGACAATGATTTTTTTTTAAATGACACACATACATATACATAGATATATTTAATAAGTTACATATATTATGACACATTTACAGACCTCACACAGAACTCAAACAGAAATGAATGGTGAATAAATGAATATAGAAATAAATAAAAATATATATTTTAATGGTATAGAATAAAATAATTTTAGGCAATAGTGACATTTGTTGACATAATTATTTATTCATTTGATAAACAATATTATTTATTTATTTATTTATTTATTTTCAAAATTTTCCCACAGATAAGCAGCTGCTTCACCCAAGTGCCTTTATTTATTTATTTATTTATTTATTTATTTATTTATTTATTTATTTATTTATTTATTTATTCATTCATTTTCTTTTCAGCTTAGTCCCTTTATTAATCAGGGGTCACTACAGCGAAATGAACCACTAACTTATCCAGCATATGTTTTACACAGCAGATACCCTTCCTATCACTGGGAATTATTTATTTATATAAGTAAATTTAAGTAAATAAATTGAATAAATTAAAAGTAAATAAGTAAAGCAAATAAATTTTAAACATAAAAAATTTCCAACAAATAAGCAGCTACTTCACCAGAGTGCCTTTATTTATTTAATTATTTATGTATTTCATTATTTATTTATTTATTTTTGTTTTTATAAACATTTTCCAAACAAATAAGCAGCCACTTCACTCAAGTGCCTTTATTTATTTATTTATTTGTTTATTTATTTATTTAAATTAATTTATTTAATTTAATTTATTTATTTGTTAAATTTTCCAACAAAGCAGCTACTTCACCCAAGTGCCTTTATGTATTTATTTCATTATTTATTTATTTATTTCATTATTTATTTATTTACTTAATCATTTATTTAATCATTTATTTACTCATTTAAACATTTATTTATTTATTTATTTATTTGTTTAATCAATAATGTTGTCATTTATTTGTTCATTTATTTAATCATTTATTTAATCATTTATTTATTTATTTATTTATTTAAACATTTATTTATCCATTTATTTATTTGTTTAATCAATCATTTAATCATTTATTTATTTAATAATTTATTTATTTATTTTGAACATTTTCCTAACAAATAAGCAGCTACTTCATCCAAGCAAAGAGCACAGAATCACCAAGAGGCGACACTCAAGTGCGATTTGGGAAACAGCCACTAGATGGCGCGGCGGCCATTTTGGAATGAAAATTCCAATGAAACATCAGCATATTATAAGTCTGTAAAATAAACTATTAAAAGTACTGATGATTGTGATAGTAAGTGTTGTATTGTTGACTTCCAGGTTGTATCTCAGCTTTAATGCGCTTTTTAAGTAAATAAATAAAACAAAGCAGCTTGAAATCGCAACAGCAATAAGATCCAATGGACAGCCGACCGCTTTCACTCAAAAATGGCGGAATACGGGGCTGTTGCTGGGCGCTGCTATTGTAATGGAACGTTCTATTGAGTGTCGCCTCTTGGTCATTCTGAGCTCTTTGACCCAAGTGCCTTTATTTATTTTATTATTATTATTTATTTCCAAAAAATTTTAACAAATAAGCAGCTACTTCACCCAAGTACCTTTATTTATTTATTTTCAAAATTTTCCAACAGACAAACAGCTACTTCACCCAAGTGCCTTTATTTATTTATTTTAAATTTTATTTAATTTGACAAACTATTATATGTAATATAAATGGTATCAAGTTGACTTCAAAAGCAGATGACTGACATTTCTAACATTTTTTTTTTTTTACTGTTATGTGACATCTGTAAGTGCATGGTTGCAGTCTGCAGTTCATTTCAGTCAATTCCAGTGAGAATTCTACAGCCTGAAGCTTATTCCCTAAAAACACTCAGGCAGAAATTTGTGGGTGATTGCAAACAGGGAATCGAATTCTCAAACAATTTGACAGGGTTGTTATGAACTTCTGCTATGCATTTTGAGCCATTATGCCAGTACAAACAGCAGTTTTGATATATAAAAGATTTCCAAGGGTGTTTAAGTGCAGCTCCGGAGACCGAAATAAAATTATGACGAACACAAAAATATGCACCAAAAAGGACAACATGTAATATTTAAAGAATATGTAAAAACATTTTACAATTTTAACATCCAGTAATTATGCAGATTCGTTTGTTTTAAAGAAACCAGTTTTTCAAAAGCTTTCATCTAAATCAATGGCAGATAATTAAAAAAAAGTGTCACCATGACATCAAAATTTAAACGCATCTCATGTTTACTAACACAAGTCACCTGTCAATCACATGAGATAAGCTACAAACCAACAAGCTTTCCAATCAATTAATTTCATGCTTATTTCTATTGTGCTTTTTAAATGTAGATTGTGTCAAAGCCGCTTAACATAAAAGTTCTAGTAAATTGAAACCGCGTTAAATTTCACTGCTGAAAGTTCACACACTGAAGAGCAAATCCATCGATGCATGGCTCCACAAGAGCCAACCAAGCAAGCCAGTGGCGACAATCAGTTCCTGAAAAACTGAATCTTATTCCAATCTACATTTTTTCCTATTCATATACATCCAGGGGTGCTGGTACAAGACCTATGACTACATTTCGAGGGTGCTACAGACGAAAGTGAGGTGTGGGTGGGAGGGGGTTTGTTGTCTGCGTCTTTTTGAAAATTGAAGAGCAGCGGGCTGCATGGGATGGGTCATTCATTCACCATATCAGTAGCAATTTTCCTCCTTTTTTAAATACCACCAAGGACCACCATTCATGTTAAAAACAAACAAACAAACAAACAAAAATGTATTATCTCCTACAGTAAATCTTGGTGAACAATAAATCAACTGTATTATTTTTTGGTAGATGAACTCTCTCTGTGTGAAGTTTATTTATAAGCTAATTTCAAGAGGATCACATGCTTATGATTGACCGCGGCTGGTCCCGCATTAGCTAACACATGATTCAGCAATCAGATGATTCCTAACTCACTATAAATAACCAGTTTCATACCTCAGATATCTTCAGCCTGAAGAATCCTCCTTCCACCACTAGTCCTCTGTCTTTTCCTAGATACTGCAGCACGGTGGCCCAGTGGTTAACACTGTTGCCTCACAGCAAGAACGTCACTGGTTCAAGACCTTACCAGGCCAGTCAACGTTTCTGTGTGGAATTTACATGTTCATGTGGATTTCCCCTGAATTCCCTGGTTTCCTCCTGCCGTCCAAAGACATGCAACATAAGTGATTTGACTAAACCAAAATTGGCACCACATGAGATCTTAGCCAGCAGTATATCTCTCCATAGCAATCCCTAATTTGTCTTTAGCCATAAACAGCAGGGGAGTTCTCAAGACCTACCTGAGCTCAAGCTCTCCTCTTACCCTGCAAAAGGGAGGGAGCCCCGGGCTCGAGGATCTTATGTGCTCAGGTCTCTCTCCCAGGACTGCATGCCAAACACGCTTTAAAATCAATCATCAGCTAAGTGTGAACTCTTGAAAAACTATTGTTAAAGGCAATGCAACTTTTCGAAATAACATTTTAAATCTCACAAATCTTCTATATGTAATGTTGTTTAAATAGAAAATTAGTTTGCAACTAAGTGTTACAATAGACATAGTTTGACACTGACAAACTTTACCTTCATCTTTCACTTTGTTTTATATTTCATACCCATCCTCCAATATGATTCCAATGTGATTCCCAGTGATTTACAGGGAGGCCGAGCAGTTCTCCACAATCGATTATTGGCTTCACTTCTATGGAATAACCAATTGTGAAGGTCTACTTGCCCTGCTTACGCCAATTCTGATATGATTAAATAAAACAAAACCATAAAATATTAACACTATTTTGCGCTACAATCACAAAGAAATGAAAAAATAGTTTGGATCCCTGAATGAATTGTCGGCATACAAATGACCGTACAGACTCTACCTTTCTGTAAGACAGTGGTCAGACAAAATCCGGCAGTATTGATTGAGATTGTGTTTCTGATAGCCTCTCTCAGCCTGCGGTCACACCCTCTCTGTGTTCTTCAGACGCTCTGAAACGCCAGCGATCAATACAAAGCCTTGCACTGCCGCCAGCCGCTGCTTATTCTCTAACCTGGGGCTTCCTTTGTTGTTTATTTTTCCGTTTCGGCTCAATGAAACAGATCTGAACTTTAATAAATATCATCTTGTGTGCAGTGAAGGGGATATGCAGAGGCGTGGCGTGTAAAGTGGTGTAGATTAAAATGTCGCAGTCCTTTAAATGTGTGTGAGAGGCGTACAGACGAGTCATAATGATTTAATTTATGACTACTGGACCAGTATACTAATGCATAGTGATTGTTTAAAAAGAAAATAAAGGTCAGCTGTCAGTTAGTGTTGGCTTGCCAATGTCATACTTGGAGATTTTAAGTGACTGAAGATGATTTTACTCCTTTCCAACAATTCAGTCCTTGATAAAAACTTGTTTGATATTATTGACTTATGAGTGGACTGTATCTGACAGGATGTCCACAACAGCCAATGAAAGCAAGCAAGACTCACTAATCAGATGTTGTATAAAAGCCTGCATGTAGCTGAAACATGGCAAACACAAAAGTTATATTTATTTAGTTATATATACAGTTAGGTCTATAAATATTTGGAAATTTCTACACAATTCTAACATTTTTGGCTCTATACACCAACACAATGAATTTGAAATGAAATGAACAAGATGTGCTTCAACTGCAGACTGTCAGCTTTAGTTGAGGGTATTTACATCCAAATCAGGGGAACGCTGTAGGAATTACAACAGTTTGCATATGTGCCTCCCACTTGTTAAGGGTCCAAAAGTAATTGGATGGAATAATAATAATAAATCAAACTCTCAGTTTTTAGTACTTGGTTGCAAATTCTTTGTAGTCAATTACAGTCTGATGCCTGGAACGCATAGACATTTACCAGGTTTCATTCCTGGTGGTGCTCTGCACTCTCAGAAATAAAGGTACAAGAGCTGTCACTGGGGTGGTAACTTTAAGATATACAAATTTGTACCTAAAAGGTCAATATTAATACCTCAAGGGTACATATTAGTACCTAAAGTACAAAAGTGTTCCTCTTAAAATTTGTAGGTACTAATATATACTGTACCTTTGAGGTACCAATATGGACCTTTCAAGTACAAATGTGTACCTTTTGAAAAGGTACCACCCCAGTGACAGCTTGCAAGTCTTTAATTTTGAGAGTATGCCAGGCCTCTACAGCAACTGTCTTCAGGTATTTTCCCTTCAGTTTTGTCTTTAGCAAGTGATATGCATGCTCAATCAGATTCAGGTCAGGTGATTGACTTGGCCATTGCATAACATTTCACATATTTTCCTTTAACAACTTCTGGTTTTCCTTCTGGTTGCTTTTGCAGTAAGCTTTGGGTCATTCTCCATCGGCCATGTGAAGCACCGTCCAATGAGTTCTTAAGTATTTGGCTTAATATGAGCAGAAAATATTGCCTGAAACCCTTCAGAATTCATCCTGCTGCTTTTGTCAGCAGTCACATCGTCAATAAATATGAGAGAACCAGTTACATGGACACCCCATACATGCCCACATCACCATGCTTAACTGCTTAGGATCATGAGCAATTCCTTTCACTCTCCATGCTCTTCTCTTCTCATCACTCTGGTACAAGTTGATCTTGATCTCATCTGTCCATAGGATGTTGTTCTAGCACTGTGAAGGCTTTTTTAGAACTCTAATCTGGCCTTCCTGTTTTTGAGGCTCAACAATAGTTTACATCTGGTTTTTACTCTGGTGTAGTCTTCTCTTGAATGTTGACTCTGACACACATACACCTACCTCCTGGAGAGTGTTCTTAATCTGGCCAACTGTTGTGAATTGTGTTTCTTTACCAGGGAAATAATTCTTTGGTCATCCACCACAGTTGTTTCCATGGTCTTCTGGGTCTTTTGGTGTTGCTGAGCTCACTGGTGCATTATTTCTTTTGAAGAATGTTCCAAACATTTGTTTTGGCCATACCTAATGTTTTTGCTATCTCTCTGGTGGGTTTGTTTTGTTTTTTCACCCTAATGATGGCTTTCTTGACAGTAGAGTTGACAGTAACAGATTAAAAATGAAAGTAGCACACTGAAACTCTGGACCTTTTATCTGCTCATTGTAATTGGGACAATGAGGGAATAACACACACCTGGCCATGGAACAGCTTAGAAGCCAATTCACCAATTACTTTTGGACCCTTAACAAGTGGGATGCACATATACAAACTGTTTTAATTCCTATAGTGTTCACCTGATTTGGATGTAAAAAAATCCTCAAATTAAAGGTGAGAGCCTGCAGTTAAAGTCTTGTTTGTTTAATTTCAAATCCATTTTGTTGGTGTAAAGAGCCAAAAATGTTAGAATTGTGTCAATCTGCAAATATTTATGGACCTAACTGTATATTATGATAGGAAATAATAAAAAAAATATTTAATAAATAATAATAATATTAATAATAATAATAAAGAATTTCAATTCAAAATCAAAGATGACTATTTGGAAATAATGAATGATTTTA
Organism: Danio aesculapii; assembly: GCF_903798145.1. Taxonomy (NCBI): domain Eukaryota; kingdom Metazoa; phylum Chordata; class Actinopteri; order Cypriniformes; family Danionidae; genus Danio; species Danio aesculapii. The sequence goes on from NC_079446.1 coordinate 39,589,340, forward strand.
CATTGATTGGGATGATTTTGTAGGGGAGTGTGATCTGCATGTACAAAATAGCACTAATCAAATGTAAATAACACTGTGCAGTCTTCATTGTATAACTATTTAAACACAATTAATCTTGTTAAAGTGCCACTGCCAAACTTTTTCATTTCCTGTGCCCAAATGGTTTAAATTAACTTGAAATTGCTTGAATTCCTGCGATGTGACTATTGCAGATGCGCACATTGCAATATTGATGCTGAACCATATTCTCCAGCCCTAATCTGCAGCATCTACTGAGCCAATATTTTACACTGCAATAAAATGTGCTTCTTAATAAAGATTTTTTGTCTTGTTTCTAGTCCAATTATCTAAAAATTCTTAAATCAAGAAGCATTTTATAAACAAGCAAAGAATAATAAATGTCAAAATTAAGTGAGTTTTTCCTGCCAATAGGATAAGCAAAATAATATTATTTCTAAATGAAATAAGATTACTTTGATTGTCTAGAAAATGCTTCTTGATTTAAGATTTGTTTTTTGATATTTGGACTAGAAACAAGACACGTAAAAAAAGCATTTATAGTGGTGTACCCATATTCTTTTTCTAATTAGATTGTTTAGTTTTTTTATTTTATTTATTTATTTTTTTTACCAAACAAAATGAATGTTGGAAGAGCACATTGATAATGTCGATCATCCTCATTTACTTTTGTTATGTACTTTTGGATTGTGTTGCTATGAAAATTGTGAAAATGTCCAAATCTAGTGCGAGTTCATTGGATTAAAATGTTAAACAACGGTTAAACTCAAAAGTCTCTCACAGTTTTAAAATTGGCTATGATCTGAAAATCATCCACTGTGTCCCAGGCTTTAGTTTAACTGTTGAGTTGCCCTGGAGAAATGAGAGAAAGTGTCTGTGATCCTTTACTGACTTGGTAGGTGCAGAGAATAGTGTCAAACAGCCGTATTTGTGTGGACTATTCTGTTGCAAAACACGGCGAAAAGTCCTACATGATGGTAATAGTTTGATTGCGGCGTTTACATGTCTGTACTGCACTTCAATGATGCAACTAAAATCAGCATACTCCACATGTCTTTATTCAATTTCTGTTTAGATTATGACCTTAATCAGATTAAAACAATCAAAAATCTCTGTTTACATGGTAGACTCCTAATCAGAGTATTGTATTAATCATAAAAAAATCTGATTATTGGTGTCCATGTAAATGTACTCACAGACAGCTTTTTGGTCCAACGCAAAATGTTGGTCTATCGGCACAACTGGTTTACAGTAGTTAGGGGTGTTCGCGATCACTGGTTTAACATTTTCATCAAGAGTTAATGATTATTGCAAATAAAGTTTCCCTCTGATGAAATTCTAGCAGCGTCAGATGATGTCAAACACATTTCTGCAGTGTGACGTCTATTGTGACAGTCGTTAAACCAAGAACCAAATTGGAGCACTACAGTACTATGCCATAACAAACTCAACTGTTTTACATATTTTAAGAAAAGTCGTTAATTCATATGATTTCATTCGATTTCTCAAGGACTTCTTTGACTGCAAATGATATGCAAAACACCTCACATGGCATTTTGATTCACTACCCTTCAGATTTTCTTTCTCCTTATTCATTGCTTCTCTGCTTAGTATCACAGTTTCTACTCGTTGGTTAATTATTGGCTCCCCATTTCTAAAATATCTCATCCAAAGAATGTAACTATTTTACATATTGTCAGAAATGTGGCTAATTCACACAATTTCAATTTGCATCACCACTGAGTGTAGCGAACGAGTCATTATATATATATATATTTATATATATATATAAATAATAATAAATAAAGATGAAAATAATGAAAGAGAATGAAAACGTCACTGTTAGGTGTCCAGACATGTTCTGGAAGGCCACTGTCCCAAAGAATTTAGCTCCAACCCTTACTAAACACACATAAACCAGTTTTTTTTTCACTAGAAACTTTAATGAAATCGAGTTGATGCTGAATGGTGTTAAACTTTTTAGTGTAGTGGTTCATTTGCTGAACCCTTTGAAGGGTTTACCCTACAGAGTGCGCGCTTCAAAGGAATGAAGGCTGTAGGGGAGCGTCACTTTGTTTATGGTTTGTCTATCCACTGGTCTAGTTTGTTTTCCTTTTTGAATGACACATATAGGCTATTGATGCATTATGATAATGACTGCATTTAAAATGGGACATGTCACCTCCCAAAGGTTGTTCCAAACTGAGTAACTCAAAATTGGCAACTTGAGGAGTTTCATTTTGCTACAGTATGTCACTAAGAGTGTTTTAGTGGGGTGGATTGATTTATTGGTTAGTTGGTTGGTTGGGTTAATTTGTTTTGGATGGTTGGCTGGGGTTCATTCATGTCTTCACGACCATTTTAAACTATTTTAAACATTTTATTTTTTTCATTCTACTGCATATAAACGCCCACTTGTAAAACAATAATAACTTTGTGGGTTTTATTCATGTGCAGGGCACATTTTAAATGTGGCAAATCACCTTCCAAAGATTGTTCCGAACTAACAAACTCAAAATTGGCCTCATGAAGGACCAGAATGAAGCGCTGCCTTTCATTAACACTAATTGTTTGGTTTCGGGTACTATTTCGGGTCACATTAATTGATCGATTGATTGATTATCAAGTCATGTTTTCGCTGCCTTTTTAAAATTACTTTTTCAAATAACTATTTTTATTTTTCACTCTCTGACTTCAACAGCCACTTGTGAAGTGTAAGCAACAATGTTAACTTAGTTCTGTGAGTTTTATTCAGATCCAAGGTGTGCTTTTGTATTGTTCAATAACAGTCTCTTTGCAAAACCTCATCTTTCAAGTTCATTTAAGAATCAAGTTCACAAAACAAGTCTTATTCATTTCTGTTACACGCATCTGACAAAGTTCTCTGATGTGACCCTGGAATCACAGTCTAAAGATTACTAAATGAACCATTTTTATAGGTTAGTTTCAGGGGAAAGGTTAGTAAAGAGAAAGCTTCTTGTTTTGAAAGTTAGTGTGCTTTCACACGAAAAAATTTTTCTTTTTTTTTTTTGAAACGGTAACAGGAAACTGAGTTTCTCATAATGTGACCCATTAAAAGCTCTTTTATACAGCACTCTTAAATGGTCTGGGTTATACAGTATGCACAGGTTTTTGTTCTATTCACATCCATTTGGTACAGCTGTGACCTTGGTATCGAAACGAAATAGTGTCAGAAAGAATTAATGTATCAGTAATTCTAGCTCCTCATTTGAACAACTTTGCCTGTAAATTGAAATCTTCTCAATGGTTATTTATATTTCCTTAAGCAGACTTGTTATCCAGGAGAAAGACAGACACTTAAAGCTCTTAAGAACTTCTTTGACTGCACATGATATGCAAATACTTCATGGCAATGTGATTCGTTACCCTTTAGATTTTCTTTCTCCCCATTCACTGTTTCTTTTCTGCTTAGCAGCACAGGTTTCTACTGTTAGGTCTTATTTTTTTTAAAATATTCTTTCTTTTCTGTTTCTCTGATACATTGGGTTGGATAAAATTATTGGCTCCCTATCTATGAAGTAGTCCCATAAACTTTTACTTTCACACCATAGTGTGCACATGAATCTATAATTAATTTTTTTTAAATATACATAAATAAAAGTATTATAAACGTAAATTCCCAACACCAGGGCAATAATCAATAAGCTCTGAAGGAAGCTGTCTATCATCTTGATGCAGAGTAAGGAGGATAGTATCAGTTTTCTAAGATGCTCCAAAGATTAAAGCTAGGGAATTGAAGAAATAAACGCTAAAGTCTAGATTAAAAAAATAAACTCAAATAATAATAAATGATAAATAAACAGCACCTTAATCAAGATATTTTGGACAGTTAAAAAATATCTTCTGTACTCACTCAAAATTCCTGCATATTCAGTTGCAAGACATTTGTGGATCATCAGACAAGAAGTTTTGGCAGACAAATATTAACTGAGCCTTTTAAGAGTTTCACCAAGAGTTTTAATGCATGTACTGTAAACAAACAGTGATTCATTCTAAAACCTATATTTAACTTAGCAACTTCTCCAATATTAATTATATATGACCATAGAGAGGTACAGTATATGCACAGAAATATACAGTATATATATTGATTATATATATATTGATTATATATATATATATATATATATATATATATATATATATATATATATATATATATATATATATATATATATATATATATATATATATATATATATATATATTTGCTACAGACAAAAATACACTGTATGAGTCAACATTACCTATTTTTATTTTATACCAAAGCTAAAAGTAAAGATCGTGTTCCATGAAGACATTTTGTAAACTTCCTAATGTAAATTTACCATGCATTGCCAACAACATAACGGTGATTTTCTGAATATTTTAACTTGTTTATGAACCCTTAGATTCCATATATAAATATAAATAAAGTAAACAAAAAAAAATTCAATATGAACTCCACAATATGTCAGATTTCAGTCATATTTATGTGGACTGACCTTGTTAGTATAAACATTTCTCAAGTAACATCGTTTCATAGCTATAAAATACATCCCATATAGTATAGTATAGTATAGTATATAGTATAGTATAGTATAGTAACGGGAAAATGTAACTTAAATATCAAAATTTAAATATGCAAACATTAAGAAATATTTTTTTTATATTTACAATTCTTGTATAAATATTGAAAGTAAGTTATCACTTCTTGAGTCACGGTGGCTTTGTGCTTTGCACTGTCGCAGCAAAAAGGTTGCTGGTTCGCGTCCTAGCTGGGCCAGTTGGCATTTCTGTGTAGAGTTTGCATGTTCTCCTTGTGTCCGCAGGGGTTTCCTCTAGGTGCTTCAGTTTCCCCCACAGTCCAAAGACATGTATAGGCTAATTGGCAAACAAAAATTGTCCATAGGGTATGGGTGCATGTATGTATGCGAGTAGGTATGGGATGATAACCGTTTTCAAGGTATACCACGGTTTGAAAAAGTTATAAAACCGGCAACATTTTTGCTATATCATTCCTACGACATATGTACTTTGTTTTACCTTTTTTTAGGACAACAGTATTTTCAGCAGGAAAGATATCCAAGATGCTGTTTTAAATTGTAATTAAATCTGTGTTTTGGAATTTAATGAAGGCAGAAATCGATGATTAATTTGAATTATTTAGCCTGACTTGTTTACTGTTACAAAACATTGTTGTTTTTTACCCAGACACTTAAAAAAGAACACTTTAAGCAATGATCACAATACTGTAAAACCATGATATTTTTATCAAAGGTTATCATACCGTCAGAATCTTATACCGGGCCATGCCTAGATGCGAGACAGTATGGGTGCTTCCCAGTAGTGGGTTGTGGCTGGAAAGGCACCCACTGTGTAAAACATATGCTGGAGTATTTGGTGGTTCATTCCGCTGTGGTGACACCTGACAAATAAGACACTAAGCCAAAGAAAAAATAAATGAATGATCACATCTTGATGAAAATATAAAGCAATTGGGAAAATGGTCTGCTAGCCTATTCTCACTATCATGCATGCTACATATGAGTTGGCCCCACCTACTCATTTAAATTGCGCAGTATACACAGAATACAAAATTATGTTATGGTCCACATTTCATTCCAGTGTAATGATATACAACATCATACCACCCTGACCTATTTCAAACCAATTGCATTCAAAACACAAACCATATCCCAAACATTACAAGCAGATTCAGAAATAATTTGCCATTGCAGACTAACAACACAACAGTGTGATGCTTCTGAAGTTATATGGAGAACCTCTAGTGTGAAAACACATCAGGTCTGTGCCGTAAAAACCTCCCAAGCACTGATCCAAAATAATAGACATGAAGAGTACAGCCAGTATTTTGCAAAGGGGGGATTGTGGACAAAACACTGTTGGGTATCAGAGGGAGTCTGAAGAAAGTTTAGCGCAAGTAATGATAGGGATTAGAGTTGGTCTTATCAATCTCGACCCCATTAGTCTTCAGTGTCTTCTCCTGGATGTCTTCCTCTGAAACAAAGGCCAGCATCTGGAGCGACTATCAGAGAACTCCCACCAGCTATCTGTAACAGATCGATACGTGCAACTCCCACACACACGCTGAGTGTTGGCTGACATACAGAATCACGAACACACACACACACACACACACACACACACACACACACACACACACGAGCCTGTCAGCGCTAGAAAACACTGCCATCAAAGCTCCGTCTCATGGAAGATTTCCGACGGGATGTCTTATTTAAGCTTTCATATGCGATTATGTAATATAGTGATGTATTTGCAGTCATAAGCAAAGAGAACAGGACTGTATGAAAGCATGCATTAGAGATAATGTACATTACCCTTTTCCTGAAGCTGCATTTGCATTTCTGTTACAGGCAGACGCTCCTACATGAAAGCCCTTACAGTGCATACTAAACAAAGCAGGTCGTGCGGGACAATATAATTGAGTTACTAGTACTGTATATAGAGCTCGAGACGGGACGCCTACGAACCGCCCACAATGATTGGCTGGCTTCATGCAATGTGCTTTTCAATTGAAGGCAAAGAACAGTGCCGCTTTTCAGGTAACAAGCGGGTTTGTGCAGTAAGTAGCAGCGTGGCATGACAAAAAGCTACATGGTTGTCTTTTGTTACATCGCGACCGTAGCTTTACAGTTGATTGAGCTCAGGAAATAATCATGAATAAACACGCTTTGCTGAAATAAACGTGTCGGTAAGACATTGTGTCTGGAAGTTCACTTATAATCTGTCTATAGAAGGATGATTTGTGATGATTTAAGTTCCTTTACTGCTTTTAAATCAGATTAATAATTAAATACAGAAGTATTGATAATAATTAATACACCATTATCATTTAGATTTTACTCTTTCATTGATAAATATCTATCAAATTTAATAAGCTGAAATGTATGCAATTATTAAAGCATTTTTACACAGTGCACAATATTGCTTAATAATTAATTCTTAAATTTTCTTTCAGCTTAGTCCCTTATTTATCAGGGGTCACCGCAGTGGAATCAACCGCCAACTATTATGGTATATGTTTTATGCTGTGTGGTGACAGTGCTAACCACTGAGCCCGCATAAATCGCCTTTGCTTATTAATTTTGTTGTTAAATGTAACTATTAACAGTTCCGCATGAGTAATAAATGCATGTTGCTATTTAGAGTACATTGTAAATATAGGCTTTGTTCTGTGATTCTTACTAAAAATACATTGTAAAATGTTCTTGTGTGTGAGTCCTGTATTCCTTATGTTATGTATTAGACACCAAATGTCCTCGCAAGTATCAATACTTGTAGATTTTGACCATGTGGCAACATATATTTAGACAGGATGTGGAAAATGTCTCATAAATATTGCAGAATTAAGTATTTTGATGTATGATGTAAACGTGAAAATGCTGTCTTAGGGTTGGATTTAGGGGTAGGGTTGGGGTAATTGTATAGTATATACTTTTTGTGCAGTATAAAAATATGTATGCCCGTAAAGATTGCTGTACAAGTGTGTGAGTGTACTTGAATCCAACAATAAATAAATTCCATTCGAATATATTAAAAATAATAATTTTTGTGAGAATACAAAATCATTTATTCATTCATTTTACTTCGGCATAGTCACTTTTTTCAGCAGGAGTCACCACAGCACCAACGAACTACCAACTTGTCCATACACGCATATCTATGGGAAACATCCTTACACACTCATTCACACACATACACTATGGACAATTTGGTTTAGTCAATTCACCTGTACTGCATGTCTTTGGACTGTGGGGGAAACCAGAGAACCCGGAGGAAACACACGTCAACATGGGGAGAACATGCAAACTCCACACAGAGATGCCAACAGACCCAGCCAGGACTCCAACCAGCAAACTTCTTGCTGTGAGGTGATAGTGCTAACCACTAAGCCACTGTGGCGCCAATATAAAATCAATCATATTTTTAAAAATGCACAGATATACAAACACTTCCATGCAAGTAACCCAATCTGAACAGTGCAAGAGACCTCAAGTGAGGTCAAGCAGACTAAAAACAGCCAGATGATGAAAGACGAGCAAAACTCCCAGCCGCCGAGGATTCAGCTTAAATGTTGAATCACCTAAAACTGAATAAACAGTCCTGTGCATTTTCCCCTTCTGTATTTATTTATTTCTCCTTTCTTCCTCACAAACATCTTCTCACCCTCAACTGCCCGAACCCACATGGGCTTTGCATGAAAAATCTCTCTCATTAGTTTCAAACCAACTTGTCAGAGTGCAGTAATGCGGTGTTCGTCTCCCCCTTGGGACGCTTTCTAAATTCAGCCTTGTTTGTTATTATGCATGTGTGTGTGTGTGCGCTTGTTTGTGGTGGGCCAGGTGTCTGGAGGGGATTAATTCAGCGTTAAATGCGAAACACTTTGAGAAAAATGATTTACATATCAATTAAGCATTAAAGGCAGGTCATTTGGCTTCGCACACAACGTCATATACACATTTTAGATCTGTGGAGGTTGATGCCAGACCTTTGCGATGCTGTACACGCACACACACACACACTCACACTCACACACACACACACTCTGTTTCAGTGTCCGGCTGCTCGAATACACACCCTGCTGCTCATTAATCATGGTGGTGTGTGAGTGTGACAGGTGAGCAGAAGGTGGACACAGACTCACCTCTCTGCGCTCCGCAGGAATATAAACATCCAGACTCATCCTGACCGCTCTCACTCTCTCTCTCCTGCCTTCAATATTCAATGTGGACGCATTTCTGCTTTGAGCCTCCATGTTTGTCAAGATTTGACAATTCCATCCATGGAACATTTGTGCATCTAAATTGAAAATTAAGGAAAGTGTTTAAAACTAGCACAATTAAAAATTCTCCAATAAGGCATTATTTATGTAAAATCCCAACAACCTCAAAATTATATTTTTTGAAGTGTCTCTATCTTACTATCTATCCATCCATCCAACTATACATCCATCCAACCAACCAACCATTCATTCAAACAAGCAAGCAACCTCAACCTATACAACATCCATCCATGCATCCAACAGACCATCCATTAGGGCTGCACGATTCTGGCAAAAATGAGAATCACTATTTTTTTTTTTTTGCTTAAAATCAAGATCGCGATTTTTCTCACGATTCTGTAAATGTAAAATATAGGTTAATATGATTAGCCTATTATTATTGTTAATTCTCAAACATATGGTAAAACAACAATAATAATATTAGGCCTATGTGTAGGTATACTGTTGCTTAAAATGCTAAATTTTGTATAGACATTATGGTGGACTTGACCAGACTTTCAATATGTCCTGTTTGTTAATCCACAGTAAAATGATGACATCAGAATATAACTATTCATAATTATAAAGTTGATTTATTATGTTTAAGACATGTGCTTGTCATCTGCCATTGATAAACATTATTATATATATATATATATATATATATATATATATATATATATATATATATATATATATATATATGCTAGGGTTGTTATACTGATACAGTAAACGTTTATTTTCATGCACAACACTGTGTTCGATATGAAAGTAAAAACATATCAAGTGCTTGTCATAATCATAACTCTAAAATGCCATATGATAATTTAAATGTGCACACAGGTGTCACTTCCTACTGCGGCTCATGGGCGCCATCATTGTGAGAGAAAAAAAACACATCCATGAAAATCAAACCTCCCGCACGCTCTGTGCAACAAACTGAACGTTATTTACAACTTTATTACCTGTTATTCACAACCTATGCAACTTCTGTTCACTAAAGTAGGCGTCATAGACGGCCACGCATGCATTCTCGGAAACAAACAGCTCGCGGTCAGATCACGTGTGATTTCGTGGCCGTGAATACATTACATAAAGATAGAAATGACATTTTTAGGTGAATTATACCTTATAAATACAGTATGACACTTTTAACAGCTTTGAATGTGTCAATGTTGCAGTGAAGACTTGTGCGACTGCCTTGCTTCTCTCCTGACCTTGAAAATGTAATTGGCTGAATCGTAGAAAAGCTAAATTAAGTATACCCCATAAGAGAGCAGAAAGGGCATTGCTTAATTTACACTAAATGCTACAATTGAATTTGGATATCAAAACATACAGTAAGGTAGTTTGAAGAATGGAGGTTAATTTTGTCGAAAATTCTATATTTCTTGTTTAATTATTTGTTGTAGTACAATGTCTTTAAAGATTACGGTTCATCACATTTTATTATTATTATTTTTTATTTTATCATTTAATTTAAAGATTTTTTTGTATGGAATGACAAATGGACGGACAAATGAAACCTCCAATGTCTGGATTGTCATGGATGGATGGATGGATGGACAGTCTGATGGACAGATGGATGGAACCTCCAATGTCTAGATGGTAATGGATGGACGAACAGACGGATGGATGGAACCTCAAATGTCTAGATGGTAATGGATGGACGGACAGACAGAACTCCAAATGTCTAGATGGTAATGGATGGATGGACAGACAGAACTCCAAATGTCTAGGTGGTAATGGATGGATTGGTGGATAGATGGACGAAACTTCAAATGTCTAGATGGTAATGGATGGAGAAATGGATTATAATCACTGCAAATTATATAAATTAATTTTAAAAAGTAAATATTTGTATAACGTAAATAAATATGCTTTAAAATAAAGTTAAAGTAACATAAAACAAGTCAAAGTAACACAAATCCATCTGTTGGCATGACTTTTTGTTCAGATAACTATTGACTAGATATTGAAGAATCATCTTTCTGTATAGTTTCTGTATTTTCCTCTTCTATAGTTTTGTGTGCATACTGCATGTGCAACAAATGGTAGAAATGGAAGAGACAGCTGAGAGATTGAGGGAGACACTGGTTAAAAGTGTTTCAGAGCAGATCTGATGTTTATTAAAGACTCGTCTCCCTGCAGGCTCACACTCATCGCACCTTAATTATGGAAGTCCTTTATTCATCTCTTACTTACCAAACGCCCACCCATCCTCATGCTCTCCCCCACAGCCTCTCGTTCTTTCATTGGTTTTTCTGGACTAGAGGTGATTTCGGAGTGCTGGATCAGTGGTGGTTTCATAAAGAAAGCTGTGGTGTTGCTTTACTTGATTCAAGTTCTTGATTGTTTTTCCACCTTTACAGTCCACTGATTGTTCAGTCATGCCAATTACTGGTGAGAGAAAACAAACATCAGAATACAATTTTCAGTTGGAGATTTTATTGATGTTTTAAATCTAATATTAAATAAAAAGCTTGCATTTAACTCCTTCAAAAAACATTCTGGATGCTAATATCCTGGTAAAATAAGATGTACCGAATGAATAGCATAGTTGTTCATGTACCATAACAGCATATACTTTAAAGAATTGACCTGAAAGAAATCTATTGTGTTAATAAAAGTGTTTTTTTATTTTATTAAGTATTTGATTTGAATACAGAAAAGTATATAAAATGAAATGAAATTTAATTTAAAATATTTTAAAGTGAAATTTAAAACTGAAAAAAAAAATTGAATTAAATAAAAAAACTACAATTAAACATAAAATGTAATAAGAAAAAATAAATAAAAAAATAAAATAAAAAAATAAATAAATAAAATAAAAAATTTATTATATATATATATATATATATATATATATATATATATATATATATATATATATATATATATATATATATATATATATATATATATATATATATATATATATATATATATACATATACACACACACACATACATACATACATACATATATACATATACACACACACACACACACACACACACACATATATATATACACATACACACAATCATTTTTTAAATTAAAGGAAAATTGAATAAAAATGTATACAAAAAATAAATAAATAAATAAATAAATAACCTACATTTGATCATGGACGGATGAATGGATTTAAAAATAAAATAAAAATTAATAAATAAAATAGTTTAATAAAAAAAAATTCTAAATTAATTTAAATTAATATAAAACAAAAACAAACTTCATTTAATTTAGTTCAATTTAATATAAAATACAATACCAAAACAAAACTTTAATTTAATTTAAAATAAAATAAAAATTAAAAATGTAATTTAATCTAATGTAATTTAAATGTTTATTGTAAATTACCTGGTAGGTACCATATTTCATTTTAAAACAAAAAAAAAAGTTTACTTAACTAAAATGTAATAAATAAAAAAAAAAACTCTAAATCATCATCTTGAATGTCATTCATGTCATTAGAATAAAAATAAGAATGCTTTTTATGACATATTAGCATAATGAATGATGTCTTAGCCCTTTGAGCACATTATCAGGATTCAGCCATAAATGTCATCATGGAGGAGAAGGAAAGCACATCATAAACTGACAGAGAGTTCAGACTTCAGGTTAATGATTTACACCCATTTCAAAACTGCTGGTATTCACAGCCTTCACAGTCAAGCTTGCCTTCTGTTCATTCGTCCAGTCGCTTTTGAGACCTTTAAGATCTTTAAAAATGGGTTCATACTGATGAAAATGAGGAAAGTACCAAACAATACTAAAAATAAAAGGCTATTGTGACATGCAATGAAAAGTATTTAAGCAGGAGAAACTAAAATATAAAAAAATAACCCAATAGTTCATTTTTGTGACTGTAAAATTTTGAAAAGATTGCATAAAAATAAATCCTCCAACAAACTAGACTACAGTCCTACAAAATGCTTCACATGTTCCTCTCATGTCATGAGAATAAAACAGCAAGAATTTCAACTGTCCCCTCAAACTTTATCAAGAGCAAGGCAAGAACCAACAGCAGAACATTGACAATAATCGTGGAAGCGTGTGGTTTACACATCAGGCCACTGAAAGGTTGAAGCTCTTCCATAATCGCACCTTCCCACAATGCTTTGCTCTCTGCGACTTCAAACTAAAGTCAAGGATTTACTGTCCCTCAATTATTTCTCTCATTTGTGGACGTCCCGCGTGCCTCCCTGAGGTTATATCCATCATTATTTTGTTAACTGGTGTTTGGCCCAGTTGCAGAACGTTGCATTCAGTCATAAAGGTTTGTTTACGCTGACAATTACCTTCAACCCCCTACTCACTGATTTTTTCCAAAGCCTCCTACGCTCACACTTTGCCTCTTTTTAACAACAGTTATTTACATAATTTATATAAGTTTTACAGTAACTTTCTGAAACTTACAAACAAGAACTGTGAGTTCAGATGTCATTAGTAGCAAAGAAATAAATCCTATTAATGCATATTATTTTTGTTACATTACTCCCTGCCCCTAGTTAATATAGATTTATGGTGGCTCAATAGTTAGCACTGTGACCTCACAGCAAGAAGGTCACTGATTCAAATCCCAGCTGGGCCAGTTAGCATTTCTGTGTGGAGTTTGCATGTTCTCCCCATGTTTGTCTGGGTGCTTCAGACAGCCCCAAAGAGGTGAACTGAATAAATTAAAGGGTGTTTCTCATGGTTGACATGAGAACATATGCTGGATAAGTTGGTGGTTCATTCCACTGTGGTGACAACTGATGAATAAAGAGACTAAGCCCAAGGAAAATAAATGAATGAAATTGCTAAACCAAATTTAATTTTCCTTTACTGAGACTACATCTGATAAAGACATAAATATATGGCAATGAACACAAACTTTTTTGGAATTAGGCTCATTTTACAACCCTCTAAAATTAAACAGCTTTTTTGAATCCATTCTAGCTGATCTCTGGGTCAGACGGGTGCACTTTTAGCTTAGCGCATTGAATTAGATCAGACCCTTGGAATCTCACTCAAAAATTTTAAAAGAGTTTTGATCATTTTCCTATTTAAAGCTTTACTCTTCTGTATTTACATTCATTCAGTGTACTGTGACTACAGAGGAGTCCATCTTTAAATAGAAAAAATATCAAAGCTGGGGTAGCGTGGTGGTGCAGTGGGTAGCGATGTTCCCTCACAGCAAGAAGGTCGCTGACTCGAGCCTCAGCTGGGTCAGTTGGCATTTCTGTCTGGAGTTTGCATGTTCTCTCCGTGTTCGCGTGGATTTTCTCCGGGTGCTCCGGTTTCCCCCACAGTCCAAAGACATGGGCTATAGATGAATTGGCCAAGCTAAATTGTCCGTAGTGTATGGTTGTGAATGAGAGTGTATGGGTGTTTCCCAGTGATGGGTTACAGCTGGAATGGCATCCACTGCATAAAACATATGCTGGATATGTTGGCGGTTTATTCCGCTATGGCGACCCCTGATTAATAAAGGGACTAAGCCGAAAAGAAAATGAATGAATGAATGAATGAATGAATATCAAAACAGATTTTTGAAAAAGGAGTGAGATGCTAAAGGCCCCAGTATACTTCAAATGAAATCAGAAAAGATTCAAAATGAAAATTTTGAACAAAATTTAGACAAAATTAAGTTCTATTTGGGTTTGTTTCAGTAGTTCAAAACAGGAAAATATCCCTCAAATATTTCTGTGACTATGAACTGTGAGAATACGAAGCACATCAAAGAAGACGGAGTTCCAAAACACACCCACCAACTGCGTAATAATATCAGACCAATGGTAGCTCAAAGGTGTTTGGAAGCAAAACCAACTTCCCCAAATAGTTTGCTTTGTTCCTAAACACCTTTGAGCAACCATTGGTTTGTGGCGATTACACAATCAGTGAGTGTGTCTTATTTGAAGTGCTTTGTATTCTCGCAGTTCATAGTCAAACAGGAGAAAAAAAAAAACATTCAGTCGATGGTGAATAGAAATCAATGTGATGTGCGGCTGTGTGGCGCAGAGAAGACTGTTTTCCAGATGTACTGTGATCAAATGTGTATTTATATAGCGTTTATATATATATATATATATATATATATATATATATATATATATATATATATATATATATATATATATATATATATATATATATATATATATATATATATATATATATATATATATAAGCGATTTTATAATTACAAGAAGCGCTTCACAATTACAAGAGGGGGGGTCTCTCCACACCACCACCAGTGTGCAGCATCCACTTGCATGATGCAACAGCAGCCACAGAACAACGCCGCCAGTGCACTCACCACACACCAGCTATCGTGGAGTGTAGAAACAGAAATAGGGCGAATTCGGTGGATGGGGATGATTGGGAGGCCATGATCGGTAAAGGCTGATGGAGGGAATTTGGCCAGAACACCAGGGTTACACCCCTACACTTTAAGAAGTACCATTGGATTTTTAATGACCACAGAAAGTCAGGACCTTGCTTTACAGTCTCATCCGAAAGATGGCACTAACTGACAGTATAGTGTCCCCTTCACTTTTCTGGAGCAGTAGGACTAACACCACTTCCAAACGAAACCTAGTTATCCCATGTGGTCTCTCACCCAGGTACTGACCAGGCTCAGCCCTGCTTAGCTTCAGTCAGTAAAACTGTATCTGTATACTCAAGCAGCACAACACATTTAAACCCCAACTACTGCCATCAAGTCGTTTTTATCTCTCAAACAAAGAATGAAAAAGAACTTAATTTGAAGTATACCAGGGCCTTGATGGTATAATTTGATTCAATGATCTATGCTAAACTAAGCTAAAAAGACACCCACCAGACCCATAGATTGGCTGAATGGATTCAAACAGCTCACATGTTAAACTCAAGGGAGTTAAAAGACGTGGAGTGTTCCTTTAAAGACATTTTTAGATTATGATTAAGCATTCATTCAGTACAGGTAGAGAGCAGTGATTTCTTCACCTGCATCTGAAAGCACACTATTCTGAGATAACTGTGAATGAGTCAGTATGCATTATATAAAACAAGCAGAGCTGTTATTACTGATTAAATGAACCTGCGCCGCCCCCTTGTCCTGCCCTTGCAATCGTCCCCTAGTGCATATTCATGTCCCCATCATGCACATTCATTTAATCTTGTTTTATCTGTTTGTAGCTCATTCTCATTCATCTACCTCACACTCTTCCCCGCTCCCTATAAAACGCAGCCCGTTCTCGTGTTGTTATTGGAAGGCAACGGGATTGGTAATTGTAGTCGGCGTGGGAGAGCCCTAAACGCCTTCCCCTTGGTGAACGTTTGAAGTTCTGCTTCCTTTCTCCATGATGGATTTTTAATGATCTTCCCTATAAACGCAAAGCCGCTTGTTTGTGGCAGTAATAACAATAACTATCAGCAAACTCTCAAACAGGGCAATTAAAAAGAAGGTAAAATTATGAACTGCTCACCCGCAAAAGGTTAAATTAAGCTAGTGTAATGAAACTGTCTTGCATAAATCCGTCTTCATCGTCTTTGGCACCCGCTGGATTCTTTGTCAGCAGAACATGCTTTCCCTGTGATCTGAAAACTGGGCTGGGAATTGAGCAGAGCGCTTTGGGGAATGGTGTATATGATTGCAGCATTATATCAAAGAAATTCATACACCGCTCTACAGACACATCACACATTTGCATAAAGCAATCCTGTCCTCTGTGTAACGGTGAGAGGAGAAGAATTGAGTCAAGGTTAGTTTTGTTTTAAATCACATTTTCATATTTGTTCCACAACTAAAAACGTATCCTTGAAAACTTGCAGGCAGATTTTTTTCTTCATTTCAGCCATAATTTTATATGCAGGGGTGGGATAGATGGAGCAATGGATATTTGGTACCTTAGGAATGTATGTAACCTTACTGTAGATGGACAGATACTGGACAGGTAATGGATGGACGGAACAAACAGATTATTGGATGGATCAGGTGGATGGATGGGTGGATGGATCAGGCAGAGAGATGGTTGAATGAATCAGGCGGATGAATGGTTGGATGAATCAGGTGGATAGATCAGGTGGATGAAGGGTTGGATGGATCAGGCGGATGGATGATTGGATGGTTGGATTGATCAGGCAAATAGATGCTTGGATGGATGAGGTGGATGGATGGTTGAATGGAGCAGGGGGGCGGATGGTTTGATGGATCAGGCAGATGGATGGATGGATGGATCAGGCGGATGGTTATATCCGTTGGAAGGATCAGACGGATGAATGGATAGATCAGGCTGATGGATGGTTGAATGGATGGATGGATCAGGTAAATGAAGGGTTGGATGGATGAGGTGGATGGATAATTAGATGGTTGGATGGATCAGGCGGATGGATTGTTGAATGGATGGATGGATCAGGTAAATGAAGGGTTGGATGGATGAGGTGGATGGATAATTAGATGGTTGGATGGATCAGGCGGATGGATTGTTGAATGGATGGATGGATCAGGTAAATGAAGGGTTGGATGGATGAGGTGGATGGATAATTAGATGGTTGGATGGATCAGGCGGATGGATTGTTGAATGGATGGATGGATCGATCAGGTAAATGAAGGGTTGGATGGATGAGGTGGATGGATAGTTAGATGGTTGGATGGATCAGGCGGATGGATTGTTGAATGGATGGATGGATCAGGGGGATGGATGGATCAGGTGGATGGATGGTTGGATGGATGAATGGATGGATCTGCAGGATGGATGGTTGCATGGATGGATCAGGCGGATAGATGGATGGATCAGGAGGTTAGATGGATGAATGGATGAGGCAGAGGGATGAATAGTTTGATCAGGCGGATGGATACATGGATGGATGGATCATGTGGATAGATGAATGGATGTATGGATCAATCAGATGGATGGATGGATCCTAATCATAGATGGATGGATCATAAGAATTGATGGATGGATGAGGAGGTTAGATGTATGAATGGATGGATCAGGAGGATGGATGAATAGATGAGGCAGAGGGACGGATGAATTGATCAGGCAGATGGATGGATGGATAAGTCAGATGGATGGATTGATAGATGGATGGATGGATCAGGCGAATCGATGGATGGATCAGAAGGATGATGGATGGATCATGCGAATAGATTGATAGATGGATAGGGCAAGGGGACAGATGGATTGATCAGGTGAATGGATACATGGATGCATGGATGGATCAGGCGGATGAAGGATGGATAAAACAAAAGAGGGTTAACTACATGGATAGATTGAGGGATAGAACATGATATGACAAGACGACAATGGGTGGATGGATGGAACAGGAAGATAGTCATCACATTGTTTAACAAAGAGACTGATGTCAGTAAAAGGATGGAAATATCTGGATTAATGGTTAGAACTAAGAGCTGGCTGATGATCAGGTGCATAGATAGAAGGAAAGTTGGATGGAGTAAGAGATGTTGAAAATGCAGGCAGATGTACACTGTGTATGGAATCCATGGATCGATGGATGGATGGATAGGGTCTTAGATGAACAGATTAACACTGGTGAATAAATAAAACTGTGGAACTCTAGATAGAATGAAAGACTGAGACAGACAGGCAGAGAGATAATAGACAGACAGACAGACAGTTAGTGGTTTATAACTTACAATTCAGTTCTTCTAGTCAATTCTAGTCAACCTGTTTCCTTTCAATAAAACCACAGATGTATTTACCTCTATAAGTGATGTATGTTTGTGTTAATAGCACTTAGGGTCTGGAAATTTCCAAGACTGCAGTCAAGCATGTCCTTCAGCCCACAGGTGACCCCGCCCCTTGCTGCGTAATCGTCACAATTACAGTATTATGTGGGAGTAGTTTGGGGCTGTTTCTCTTTTGGGAAACCATTAAACTGTGTGTTTAGTGAGACCTGTAGGCCAGCGTTGGCCACAGATGCACACTCAAATTAGCAGCAGTAGAGTCATTCTAAAGAAACTAAATGAAACGAGCCCTTGGGTTTGCGTAGTGGGTGTTTGCTGTGCGCAGCTGGGCCTCATGTAAAGTCTAGCAGGCAGTCATGGGTAATTAGCGCCTACTCAAAAGGTGAAGAGGCATTTCAAAAGCTCATGAAGCCTTTCAAGGGTGATAACACCACTGGAACACACTTAGGAATTTGGGAAAGGGTAATCCGGTTTGGAGTGGGAAACGGAAAGATTATGTACTTTTTAATGGGATGTTTAGTGCGGATGTGTTGACATTATGCAGCAGGCCACAACGGGTTCGTCAATCTCATTTTCCTGTAATATTATCATATAATCCATTTTTATAGAACAAAAAAAGTAGGTCACAGCAAAGTTTTGGTCTAAAAGAACAAAGCCATTGAGGTCGTTTTACATAAATAGCATCATAACACAAAGAACTGAAATGAACTGTACATTGTTACCTCTCTGTGCTCTGCTTAAACGGCGTAAAATGATGCAAAATTGAAACTATTGCAACTATGACCTTTTAAAGTGCAACCCATTTATATTATATATGAAAAAGTCTGGCCATAAAAGGACAAGCCCAAGTTTACACCCAACTTTATGATCTCCACATAATTTTGCTTTAAGATGTCGTTTACAGAACATAACGGAATAGTACCAAATCGTTCGGAATGTAATCTTACTGTAGATGGACAGATAATGGACAGGTAAGGGATGGATGGAACACAGGGATGCTAGGATGGATCAGACAGATTGTTGAATGGATGTATGGTTAGATGGGTCAGGCAGATGGATGGTTGTTGGATGTATGGATGGTTAGATGGAACAGGCAGATGGATGGTTGGATGGATGGATGGATGGATGGTTGGATCAATCGGAGGGATGGATCAATCGGAGGGATGGTTGGCTCTATGGGTGTTAGATGGATCAGTCAGATGGATGGTTGAATGGATCAGACAGATGGGTGGTTGGATGGATCAGACAGATGGGTGGTTGGATGGATCAGACAGATGGGTGGTTGGATGGATCAGACAGATGGGTGGTTATCTTGAATCTTTGCAAACTCTATAAATAATACATTTCATAATAATAATATAATGTTACTTTGTCATACAATAGATATATCTCCATATAAATCAAAAAACATATTAATTTAGGCCAGTGCTTATTATTATTATTATTATTATTATTATTATTATTATTATTATTATCATGAATATATATATATATATATATATATATATATATATATATATATATATATATATATATATATATATATATATATATATAAACAATATGTGATCAAAACAAACTTTATTACGTAAGGGATAATCAACGACTTGCTGTGCGTTAAAGGATTTTAATGCACGACGTGGAGGCGAAGGTCCATACGATGTGCAGCGGATAGAGAGAGCATATGAATGCTGTTTATACCTGCTTATATTAAGATGCGATTTTATCAATCAAATCACAGGTGGACAAATAAAACATTCCCAGTCACACCTAGAATACGTTTCCAGTCCAATTCTGCTTTATCTTCTTTAAAACAAAAGCAATCAGCCAAACACGCAGGATCAGTGTAATATTACATTGTATATAATTTATAATGAAACTTATCTCTGCGATCTGCCAAAAATACACCTGAGAACAAATAATAGGTTAAAAATTCCAAAGACTGACTGTTAGATACACAACATATTAATTATATATCACATTTTAACAACAGAGATGCAAGAGATTAGATCCAGTGGCAGGTCCTGAGATGGTCTGGCCGATATAAAGCTTTGCTCAGGGTGGGAGCCGTTCACGGAGCTGCCGCTGACCACCTGGAGCTTTTAACATTTTTAAACGCACACTCTATCCTTATACATTAACTGCCGATTTTATTTAAAAAAAATTATTAATTGGACAGCCCTAATATATATATATATATCATTTTTTTTGCTAGAGAAGCTAGAGAAGCTCCGATCAGGATTTTTAATGCTTCAAGCTTTATAATGCATTAAGCACATTTTCCCTTTAAATATGAACCTTAAGAGAAGATCTTGCCTTACCTAAGAGAATAAATGAAAGATGCTGCATATAATCCCTTAAACACGTCTCTTATAACCATTTAGGTGTGAACGTGTCATGGCCAGAAGCAGCTTTACAGAAAATAATTCATCCATTCATTTATTTGACTTCAGCTTAGTCCCTTATTTACCAGGGGTCGCCACAGCAGAATGAACTGCCACAGAAAATAATATAACACATTTTATTGTTAATATTATAAACAAAAGAAAATAAATGAATGAATGAATGAATGAAAATTACAAGCAAAGCAATCTGGAATCGTTGCAAATGATGAAAGAAGAGTTCAACATGTCTCAATCAAGAACAAGTCTGGAGTATATGTTTGATAAGAATTAAAATGCATCTCCAACTACTGTACAGCAGATCCCTCAATGAGAGAGAGAGAGAGAGAGAGATAGAGAGAAGGATTTGCACTTGCCATATCTTCACTGCTCCATTTATTTAACCTATGAAATGTAATGTTTAGACCATCACTGTGCCTCTCGCGATCTGTTCTTTTTCTCATTCACACGCCTCGCCAAGATTTCCGGGTATTTTAACCCATTTTTGGGATCACGGAGCCGGTATAGATTTGCGGGAGACTCGCGGAGCTACTGGGAGAGGTCATAAGACTGGACGAGACACTAGATAGCAGCAATCGCTCTGCTCGTGTCACAGCAGCTAAAAACACTGTAATACAAAGGCTGCACTTGCAACAAAGAGCATCACTTACATGAGTTGTGCCAATAAGCATGCATAATATACTGGAGGGTACATGCTTCTACGGTCCTGTCAGGTGTGGCGCGCACACTCTTATTCCTATACAGCTGAGAGGGGCTGTGTAAAATCCACCATGCGCGATTAAGAGAGCAGAAGTATGCAATCTGTTGCAATGCTGTTATGTAAATAAGATATTACATGTTTAGCTATTTAGCTTGTTTATTAACATTGTGATCTGGTGCTATATAGAAAATAAAATTAACTTGACTTCAAGGGGGCGGGGAAAGCCGATGGGAGGGCTGGCTCATTTTTAAATAAATCTTATTCAGTAAATATCACAGATTCTGAATTTTACAAATTTGCAATTTTCAGTATAATTTATATTACTAGCCAGCCGGTGCAATGCTGATCATGATTTGATGTATTGAAACATGTGCCCTTTCCCGCAAACACAGAAACATGCAATTATCTCAACCGACAATTCAATCCAGATATACAAATCAAAGCTGCACATGCTTTTGAGGATTAGCCAGAGAGAAAATTAACATGATTACAAGATCTAGTTTACACATATTATCTGGGGCCCTGGACATGCATTTGAAACTGCGCGCCACACCTTGCATACCTCACAGTGAGAAGTAATGGAAAAGACAATTAAATGGAGAAGACATGCATATGTTACCCAGATATATAAAATGTAAATACTATGGGTACTCCGATCGATCATTACATTTCATGACTTGATCGGTACTCGCTAATCTTGCCAATCTCATAAACAGATTACAATTGTTTGTTTATGAGTAACTGTAATCTTTTTACATATCAGAACTGAAAGTTCTGTATTTTTAACAATATTGCAAGTTCATTAAAACCTGGCTGGAAATATTAGGAAATAAAAAATTACTTCTATTTAATGATATAACTTATTGTAATATATTTAATGTAGTTTATTGACCTATTTCCTTTTAGTAAAGTAATAGATTTATAGGTGTGCATGTTAACTTAGAAAAAGTCAAAAGAAAATTGAGACACTGCCACTTTAGCTCTCAAAAAGATTATAACAACATTATGACTTACATGGTCTTCATCAGGTTAATCAAAAAACAAGAAAACTGAAGAATCTTAAACTCTAATGCATCAAATATGCGCTCCAAACTTAATCGAGACACTTTGAATTCTTCTTCCATCTTTTGCAATGTTTTCAAATTGCTTTTTTAGTGAAACTTTACAGACAAATTCTGGAGACACAAAAGACTTGAAAAAGTAAATATTTTTTTGAAATCTTGAAAAAGGAGTAAAATGGGTGCCCTTTAAATTAAAACTTATTTTTTTAGCATTTTTATATCATATAATTATAACCTTCAGCTCAAAGCATTTGTGTGTGTGTGTGTGTGTGTGTGTGTGTGTGTGTGTGTGTGTGTGTGTGTGTGTGTGTGTGTGTGTGTGTGTGTGCGCGTGCGTGCGTTACGATTTAAGTCTTAAATTGACTTTCTTTGTGAAAAAAAATTATAATAATCTGGGATTTTTTAAAAAGGCCATATCGCCCAGCCCTACTAAAAACGAAAAGTAATCCCTTACTTTTTTCTGAGGAAATGTAATCTAAATAAAGTAACTGGTTACTTTGTAACTACTGTAATTGCACCAAACACTGGACATAATATAAAAATATCAAGGTACTACTATGAATGAACCTAATTTTCTACACTGCTGCTAGCATTTTTTTTTCTGGCCATGGTTTAGATCTCACAGTGCCAAATCAAGACAGATCATGGCAAATGAGAGATGAGAGAAGAAAAGGACAAGGAGAGCTGATGGGAAGATGCAGCCATAAAAAAGAATGAAATGGAGTCACTGATTGGGGCGAGGGAGGAGGAGGCGAGGCTGAGCACTTGAAATAGAAGGTCTATTTACTGGAGTCTGATTGCATATCCATTCAGAAAGGTCACAACAAGAGGCCCCTGTTTCGTGTCTGTAATCTGGATGCTCGATGCTCTGTAATTAACACATTATTTACATAAGCATGCATGTGAAAACCTCTTTTCAGACCTGTCATCTTTTCCATTCGCTCCGACAAACCCTTCAAAGTCTTTCTTCTTCATTTCTTGTTCGTACAAACCAAACAAATCACAATCCTCTCACTTCATTCTCCCCCGCTCCGTTCATTAAATAGTGATTTTCTCAGCTTTCTTCCTCCAGGTTTGATCGAATTTGGCCGACGCACTGGAAGAGCTCATTGATATTAATGTTTTTTCTGCCACTTCCGAATTACACAATTGTAAATCACTTACGGAAAATTAAAGGCATTTTTATTTTATTGCTTTCTGGGTTATTATTAACCGCCAATAATTCTTATTCGTTCTCTTTAATTTTTAATTACGCTTTGGGTCAGTGTTCGTGGCTTACTTGCCATCCATATTTCTCCACAATGATTAAAATAATTGCAATTCCTTCTGTTTTGCCCCAAATACACCACAACTAGAGAAATATTTTTCCCCCAATTTGAAACATTGACTAATTCATTTTTTAACTTAAATGACTCAGAAAAACTTTACCATATACTCGGAGAGAATGAATTGACGTATAGACTAGCTGCAAAATATGTATACACCCTACACAGAATAATAACAATAAGAAATGGTTAATGTAAATTCATGTATCTTATTTAAATAATCTAGACTTTTTATTATTTTTATTGTTTTTTTTGTCATGTATGTCTTATTTACTGTATTATATATATATATATATATATATATATATATATATATATATATATATATATATATATATATATATATATATATATATATATATTTTTTTTTTTTTTTTTTTTTTATTATTTAATGATTTTATATATAATATTATTATTATTACACTTCATACTTAAAGTGCTTTGGCAATACTGTATTGAATGTCATGCCAATAAAGCAACTTGAACTTGATTTAAAAAAAAAATAATTATCTTGGAACATGTACACATAGACAACACCTATGTACTATATAACTGCAGGTTAACTATGCTTATATATATAATAGCTTTAACTGTTAAAGGCTACTAGTTACTGGTTCATTAGTTCAGTGGTTCCAAAAGTGGGGGTCGGGACAGCCTGAGAGGGGTCACGAGACAATGACAGGGGGTTGCTTGGTGATTTTCAAAACTCAAATAAATTTTATTAAACTATTAGAATTACCATGTTTTATCGATAACCCACAGAAGTTAAAAACAGTAGTTAATAGTCACATAAAAAGCAACAATATGCAAAAAAAAAAAAAAAAGCCATCAGCCTTTCAATTTTTATAGGATTTTGTTTTTACATTACAGGTTAAACTTACTGACACCTTTATGGCAATCAAACACATTGGAAATAAATACAGGCCACAACTGAACATTAAGGATGATCTCTGAGTTGTGGTCTCCAAAATTAAACTAAGAATAGAATTGTGTTGAAAACATTGTGACCACCAGTCTCATAAGGTGAGGTTATTATTAAATTAAACAAATTTATAAATGACTATATAAATCATAGCCTATGGTTGTTAGACTGTTGCACTTTTTTGTGTTTTCAATATGTTCGTGTTTATACAGGCCTATTGTTGTGTGTGCAACCTTTTTATATTTATAACCACCTCAGAGAAATGTGGGGTTTGCAAGTCACTAGCAATGTTTTGGGGGTCGCGTTTGAGAGACCCTGCAATAGTTAAAGTAGGGCTGGGTGATAAAACCGGTATTGATATTTATTGACAGAACAAGCACTACTGTCCATATCAATAAAAAAAGATTTGGTCATTTCAATGGAGGCACGCGACTTGCATGACGTGTACATGGGAGCGATGCACACATGGCGTTCAAGTGGTGCACATGTGACACGTTCCAGGTACACCTAATTGGAAAACATTTGAACTTTTCTGAATACCGCAAGCACACTGCGATTCATGCAAGGAGAAGTTACAAATCTGCTTCACACTTTATATGGAATATACACATTTCAGTAATAACGGCAGACTAATTATAAAGACAAACACAGTCCACCCAAACACTGCAGTGCTTTTTACTTTTCTCCATAAACTTGCACTGGATCTGCAGCAATGATTTGTCCATTTGTCATCCTCTGAGAAAATGCTTGACGGTTGTCCAATTATGAGAGACGCCATAGAAAATGCTGATGGAAACTTTTGTCACTTCAGGTCAGAATGACAACACATGTGAAAATAAGTGGCATATAGCAGCAGTAAGGTGATTGTAAATAAAAAAGGATGTAAGGATGTCACCAGAGTGGCTTTTTGGTTTATTTTCTTGTGCATCCAGCCACTAGCACCCCATCTAAAAATGTTGTTACGGGTAATATAGTCATTCAACTTCACAATTTGTAATGTTGCAATATGTCTTTGAATAATGATGGCTGGTTCCTTTACTTGAGAGCTCAGATTTAATTGTCATAATTTGTTTTGTTTACAGAGTTTGAAGTTTACTGTATTATTATTATTGACACCTTACAGATGTTGATCTAACTTTACCATTGATCACACTTTTTATTTTTTCAGGTTTAAGAGTCTCTTTAACACTTGTTTATTTTATTATAAAGAGATTAGATATTTTGTTTAAAAAAAAAACTGACTTTTAAAACGATTGCCTTAGTAATGCTGGCAAATAAAAATAAAGTGGGAAAATAAATAAATAAAAATTCTAATATTCCTAATTGTGTTGTTAAAACATTATCAATATCGAATGATGTGAAACTGGATATTGTGATTTATTTATATATTTTTTGCAATATCGCACAGCCATAAGTTAAGGTTATTAGTAACTAATAAAGTTA
This sequence comes from Danio aesculapii, assembly GCF_903798145.1. NCBI lineage: Eukaryota > Metazoa > Chordata > Actinopteri > Cypriniformes > Danionidae > Danio > Danio aesculapii. The sequence continues at coordinate 39,615,694 of NC_079446.1, forward strand.
CGGTAACTAATAACCTTACATTTTCAGAATTTGATTGTGATGCCTTTTGTAAAGCTGCTTTAAAACAATAATTATTGTGAAAAACACTATACAATAAATAAATAAATTTGAAGTTAAAACTGTGAACATGAGGGAGAGCCGGTCTCCTCCTCATGCCCAAAAACAAACCACAGAATGACATTAAGGCCAGCTCCTTGTCTTTGGGTCAGTATTAATACATACAGTACCTCTTATTGTCTGTTTTTCCTGAGTGGATTCAAGAGACCTTTGAACATCAAAGCTTCTGGCTTCCCTTTTCTCTTGCGCTCACGGTGTCTCTTTCACCCTGTTTCGTGCTCCTTTTTTTGACCCCTGATATGATATTTAAAGTTGCACTTTGATGTTTTCAGCCTTTTCTAAAAACTTGTCCTCTCTGTCCCATGGTTCCCTTTTTCTGTATTGTGTTGTGTTGCATTAGCAGTAGGCTGTCATATGAAATGCTCTCATGTCCTTTTCACCTAAAACCATCAGGAAGCTCATCCTTGAGGCTACCAGCTAGGGCTGGGCTGATAAACGATATTATATCTAATCACAATAAAATTTGTGTCAATAACAATGATAAGCTCTTGACTTTTTTTACTCGTTATTGATCTAAGAGCGGCAGCACGGTAACTCAGTGGTTAGCACTGTCCCCTTACGGCAAGAAGGTCGCTGGTTTGAGCCCCAACTGGGTCAGTTGGCATTTCTCTATGGAGTGTGCATGTTCTCCTTTTGCTGTCATGGGTTTCTTTGGGTGCTCCGGTTTCCCCCACAGTCCAACGACATGTGCAATAGGTGAATTGAATAAGCTAAATTGGCCGACGTGTATGAGTGTGAATGTGAGAGTGTATGGGTTTCCCAGTACTCGGTTGTGGCTGGAAGGGCATCTGCTCTGTAAAACATATGCTGGATAAGTTGGCGGTTCATTCCACTGTGGCGACCCCTGATAAATTATGGGACTAAGCCGAAGAAAAATGAATGAATAAATGATCTAAGAGCCAATCACGCAGCAGAAATGTGCAACAATGCGAACAATTTTCAGCCGCCAAATATTATCGCCCACCGAAAATAGGTTGTGTTATTTAATAGACCCTCTAATCTTTGTGGCTTAAAAATTTTTTGGGACATTGTCATTGTTGATATACTCTTTTAAATATGGAAGCAATAAAAATTGATATCAAAATGTATTGTTATTGTTCAATATGGAAAATAATTAACCAAGATGGCATTTTTGCCATAATCGCCCGCCCTAACTGCCTGCTGCTACTGAAGGGACACATTTCCTGCTGAAACAGGAAGTTGATAAAAGACATATCAAAGAGCTTCAATGTGTTCACAATTTTCTACTATATAGTATGTGGAAGTACTATAGAGAAGTGTGTCCAAATTCATATTTGAAAAACAGTAGTACCCCAATCGGATTCAGAAAGAATTATTCGGCAAGTGTCCGCAAACACACAAGGATTTTTGTTTGTGCTTTACAGGAGCTGTGGTTACATTCACACATAGAGAACAGAAAGGACATTTAAATAAGCGAGGAATGGAGCTGCACGATACTGGAAAAATCTGGCATTTAAATATTTTGTTGTTCTGCGATATATACTGCAATATGAACACAATATCACCCGATGGCTTGACTAGCTCTATTTGGGGGGAAAAAAATCCTTAATTTACATTGATTGGGGTGTTTTTGTAAGAATCATGTATAAAAAAAAATGATAATAAACAAATTGCAAGAATAATTACAATAGAGTAAAGGAAAAAGTCAAATAAACAGTGCTTCATGGTTTTCAGGTTCAGAAATTGAACCATGAAATGTAAAATAACACTTCATAGTCTTCATTGTATTAATAAGTCAGTAAAATTATTCTGCAATAATGTTACAAATGTTGTACATTATTGTACCTGAATGCTTTACACTCTTGAAAAGCCTTTAAAACACATGCAGTTGATAAAGTTTCACTCTGTTATGGATATACTTTGCAACTACTCCACAAATCTCATGTATCATCAATTATTGATCAACTACAATCCCAAATCAATATTTTAGATCTTGCAATGTGACCATTGCAGACACACACATTGCGCTATTGATGCTGAAGTTATATATTGTGCAGCCGTAGTCAAAAATCTCATGGTAATTCGTAACTTTTTGATTTAGTGGCTAATTGGTATGAATTCGTACAATCTAAGTCATACAATTTAGTACAATTTGCTCATCCCCCAATGACAGTTGGGTTTAGGGGTAGGGTTAGGTGCCATGCCTCCTTTTTAAAATCGTAAAATTTCATACGACTGAACTCGTATTAGCCACTAAACTGACAAATCGTAAAATACTTACGTTTTCTCGTGAGATCAGGCTGGTATTATGCATGCCAATCCAGCAGTTGGGGATGTCACTTTGTAAAGAGATGGTACTGTATGTCAAGTTACATTTATTTCTATGGCACTATATACAGTGTAAATTGTGTCTAAGCCACTTTAAGGATGAACAAAACATTAATAAAAAGTCATCCTTCATTGTTTATAAACATATGGCTCTGCATTGTCTAAATTCTACAGTGTAACCAAAGATTGACACTTTCCCCTAACAGTGCTCATGTACAGTAGCCTACATTCGAAGCTAATAAAACAGTTAGCTGGCATCACATCTTCAGTGGCTGGTATATAATAAAAGGGCTGCATATCTAAACTCCTCTCTGACTGTGGTATATTAATAATACCATTTTAGTTTTAGTTGTATTTTTGCTCAGAGACACAGTTTTAGCATCATGTGTCTCTGCCAGAGAGGATAAGCTAAAACCACCCTACTAATCCCTCAAACTGTGACCAGTAATGTTACAAAAAAGACACTGATGTCGGGATGCAGGGGAACATGAAAGCTAAATCCTCAGACATTCATTTTAATAAAGGTCTCAAAGCGAGGTGTAGAAGCCTAGTCGTGTAATTCCTGACATTTCAACTCAATGCAATATCTCATTGTTCCTTGCCTTCGTGTCGTGAGACAAGAGTCAGATTAATTGTACAGTAGATGTATTTGGAGACGTGCGTCAAAAATAGAATAAAAGGCAAACCAGTTCAAGAGGAATTGGCTTCAAAGTCTCATATTTCATTTTCATCAGTGAAATAATGCTGCTGAGTTGCTGTGGATTATTCATTTAAATGTTTCAAGCATGTGACTTTATTCTGTCATCTAGGAGTATTGTAATACAAACCTAATTAAAAGATCTATCTATCTATCTATCTATCTATCTATCTATCTATCTATCTATCTATCTATCTATCTATCTATCTATCTATCATAATTATTATTACATCTCTGCAATCAACTCATGGTATCCCTTTGTACTTGGAAAGAAAAACTATATATATGAAAGAGCACATTTAATGTACACTTGCACATTTGTGATATTTAGCACATTAACATTGTGCCTACAATCTTTTATGATGCCATTTGTATACTTTACCAGGTGCACAAAGCTGACCTGCACAACATATTTTTACCAGTAATATTTTGTTGTTTGTATTACCAAACTGTGAGGACCTTTTATAATTTATAATCTGTCTATTTTAGTGTCTGAAGACTATGTAGCTGTTTTTGTAGCCTGTGGCTGCTTCTCCCTGCCCATCGCTCTGACATGCGTGTCTGCTTCTCATGCATTATTTCAAATAAACGGCAGTCAGTGATAGACAGACACTGATGAAGCTGAAATAAGGTCACTAGTCAAAAATACCAAGTAAGTTTATTTGATGTTTTAAAAAAACAGAATTACATAGCAATTTCACTGTCTTTACTACAAACATGGCCTGTTTTAAAAAACATTTTAAACCTCATTCATTTTCTTTTAATCTTAATCCCTTTATTAAACAGGGATCGCCACAGCAGAATGAACCGGCACTTATCCAGCATCTGTTTTACGCAGCCGAAGCCCTTGCAGCCGCAACCCAACGCTGGAAAACACCCACACACTCTTGTGCACACTCACATACACTACAGCCAGTTTAGCTTATTCAAAAAAAAAAATAAATAAAAAAAAAAATAATATAATAATATATATATAAATAAATATAAATAAAATTATAAAATAACAAAATGCAGTGTTTCCTCTAGGATTTTTTTCCAGCTGTGGCGGCAGACTCTGTTGGGCATTTTACACAGATCTACCAACTATATGTGGTGTTATTTCATTGACAAATGTCGTGAATGCAGTATTAAGTTGAGATCGCATTCATGTAATAGCCTACGAGCATGTCAATCTGTGTTAACGAGCGATTTCCTCTGCTCGTGCACAAAACTTCTTGCACGCCCTTAAATATACGGTGCTCAAGTGCAGATTTTCTTGCGCACCTTCAAATAAATGCTGCTGAAGTGTAAAAAAAACGACCGAATGTTTTGAATGAGAAGTTGTAATGTAGCAGTGGGGGGATGAATTTTGGTTTGGTGCCCCGCCACGGATGAATTAATGTAGCGGAAACCATGAAATGTACTGGCAGTGCATTACAAGGTTTTGCACAGCAAGTTTTCACCAAAATATGGAAACCGTTTCTAAGTTTTTTTGTGTAAGCAAGTATTTTACAGTACTTTAGAAATACTCATAATAGTTTGAAAACATTGACAGAGACATTTTTATTTAATTTACCAAAGTCACACAAATGGAAATTTCACATCCATAACGGAGAGGGGTCACATCCATAACTACACTTTTTCCTCCTAAATGCAAAAATCTTAAATAAAATAAAATCAATCATTTTTTTTCTATAGTGAGCCGACTCTTATCCTTTTGATAAGCATTGCTTATTTTGGATTGTGCAGTTTAATTCACAGATTTTCTACTAAGTAGGTTTTATACTGTAAACTCGCAGACTTTTTTGGTCACATCCATAACGCATATTTATTTTCCTCGTTTAAAGTACAAAACATGTTTACAGATTGATATTTTTGGATCCCATAACTCTGTGGTCAGTTGTTCTGGACAATATAAAAAGATGTTTCAATATAATGTTAACATATGCCTTCTATGTGAATTTATGTTTTGAGTTTTTTCTGTAAATGTCGCATCCATAACGCTGGAATTGCTCACTTTAATCTACAACAACACTCAAAAAATATATAACTTTAAACTATTAAAAAAATTGTTAATAAAAGTCAGTTTTTTCAAACTATTCAGGGTTAAAATTTGTTGGAAGAAAGGTCCCATAATGAAATTCAAAAGCATAAATTAATGGGGAAAAAAATAATAATAAAAAAAATCTGAATCATAAAATATGGAAAGCTGCTAATTTATGGATATTTCTTACAGTGTGGGAATAGTAAAAATGTTTGTGGTTAGAATTCACTATTCAGATATAACCTTCAAATTTTCTCAGACACTTTAAAGTTTTTGAATTCTCCACTACAATGTAGCCCAATGACCATTTCAGATTCTTTAGATCTTAAATAAGATCATCCAGCTTTGATCAACACATTGCTGGCATGCAGAGACGCTGCATAGTATTAGCATAAAAAAAGTGTTTAATACATGAAATAATTAATTCCAGTCAATGATTTCTATAACTTAAAAGGATAATTTTATTTTCTTGGAAAGTATACTGAAAACAGCTAGATTATAAAGAGAGGAAAAGTCTGTAATCTGATATTTAACAGGTTGAAAAGCTATGAAAACAGTATATTGGAATTGGGACAACAGGAAAATAAGTAAATAATGAAAAAAATAACTTAAATCAAACAGCCAAAATTAAGAAGTAAAACTGGATTTAAAGGTGCTTTAATTAATGTATTTTGGAGCTGCAATGAAATGTCCAGCAGGTATATTTGCAGTCTGCGTTTTAAAGACTCACTAAGTCACACATAAACCCAGCAATACTATACATTCACACATACAGACACAGTGTCACGAAGACTCTGCTGAGCCATACTGTTTTATGTGGAAAACTGGAAAGTGCCACTTAATCACATCTCCGTTCAACAGAGAAAGTATAGAGGAGTTGGAGAAAAAAAAAAAAAAAAACAGACAGTTGGATAGAGAGACGAGAGCCCATGGGAGTCTGTCTGCAACCGGTAGAAGCCGTAGTTGAAAGCAGGGAAAAGTAAGATTAATGATGGTGGGAGAGGACTTCTCAGGATGGCAAGACTAACACTGATCTCTGGTCAGGCCGCGGTTCACTTTACATGCCTGTGAAACATCGAACCTATGACTTCCAGTCCATTCTACTTTGCCTTGAGGTAAAAACGTTGAATAAGAAACTCCACCTTGTTGTTGTCGTTGTTTTGTTTATTTGTTTGTTTATTTTGATTGTATTGAACAGGGCAGTGTACAGTATATTATTTAGGCTGTGACAGGGCAAATTACAAGTGGGATGCATTCATTTTACAATTCCTCACAGTATGACCAAAACGTGTATGTTTAACCTGCATGTAGGAAATTAAATGAATAATAATAATACTAATCAGTACTGAAAATTGTCAGTGCTAAGCCAAAATTGTCGGAAGCTAACCTAAAAAAAATTTTACTATAATGGTGCAAATATTAATAAACCCAAGTTTATTCATTCATTCATTCATTCATTTATTCTCTTTTCGGCTTAGTCCCTTTATTATTGAATGAATGAATGAATGAATATACTGATGTAGATATTGTCCTAGGTATAGATATTTTATCAAATATTTTCCATAAATAAAAGTTGCAATTTCATACATGTCTGTTATGTTTCATTTTTAATTTTATATTTCCATCACGAACACAAAAACATTATTAATATAAATCACAATTGCCTAAAGCCTTCTTTATTTAGTCTTCTTGCACCAATGTGCCAGCAGAAAGATACACATAGAAGACAATCAATTCTGACAGTCAGCTGATAGTGTCAGAGAGAAATATAAAGTGATAACTGCTTATTGCCTTTCACTATAAGAGCAGATTATGAGAGTATGTGTGGGAAGTGCTTCTCTTTCACTTATATGAAATATGATTGTGCTTTACTTTTTCCCTCCTTGGATCAAAATGTTCATCAGAACAACGCATTGCAGTTTTTTTAAGCCAAAATGCTCAATGTATCCAGAACCCATATAGACACCCTCAGGCAAGAACATCTAAAGATGCTTCTACTCCATAAAGAAATGGATAGCACAGAGTTTATTCTCATAAGTACTCTGTGCGTTTTACGCAAGTTTGAAGTATATTGAATTTGTCTGGAATCATATTAGCAATGGGTATTAGCAGAGTTTCCTCTGACTGGCACTACTCCATATCAGAAACTATACATTTTAGCTAAGGCAACAGAAATGCCATTGTTGTTAAGATTTCAACTGATAAAGTTCAGTCTTAAAATGACTCAAGGAAACTCAGGACTACATATACTGTATACACTACCTGACAAAAGTCTTATCGTCTATCCAAGTTGTAAGTATAACAACAACTTGACTTCTAGTTGATCATTTGGAAAAGTGTCAGAAGGTGGATTTTTCCGATGAATCATGTTGAACTGCATCCCAATCATCACAAATACTGCAGAAGACCTATTGGAACCCACATGGACCCAAGATTCTCATAGTAATCAGTCAAGTTTGGTGAAGGAAAAATCATGGTTTGGGGTTGCATTCAGTATGCAGGTGTGCAAAAAATCTGCAGAGTGGATGGCAACATCGGCAGTCTGAGGTATCAGGACATTTGTGCTGCCCATTAAATTACAAAGCACAGGAGAGGGAAAATTCTTTAGCAGCATAGCACTCCTTCTCATACAGCAGCCTCCACATCAAAGTTTCTGAAAGGAAAGAAGGTCAAGGTGCTCCAGGATAGGCCAGCCCAGTCACCAGACATGAACCTTATTGAGTCATTCAAGATGAATAAAAAGTATATTGATGAACTCTGGGAGTCCTGCAAGAACACTTTCTTTGCCATTCGAGATGACTCATTTGAGTCCTGATTGCAGAGATGCATGGACGCAGTCATCCAAGCTCATGAGAGTCATATACACAATAATAATAATAACAACAATAACAACAACAACAGCTCGACAAGACTTTTGTCAGGTAGTGTACTTCTGTTTTTGATCTAAGAGAAACAAACTATAAATGTCACTATGTAGTACAGACTAAACAAGAACAGTAATGTCCCAAAAACTATAGCGTCATAAAATGATTGCTTTTGCCAAAGATGCACAAAATTCGAGGCCTAATTAAATTACTTGGGTTCAGTAATACTTTTTATAAACCAATTTTCATTGGTCCGTTCCTGATTCTTTCCCCTTCCTATAATGCATTGGCAAGACAACTGCACTTAGACAGAAGAAGCAGTTCTACCCTGCCAAATGCTCATCATGAATCAAGAATTTGGCTTTACAAAAGCACAACGTAGGTCTCCAGGAGGTAGAAATGGACACAGATCTTCTCCCATCTTTGTTTCAGGACACATTCACCTCCAGCTGAGCAACAAGAGTAGAGACCGCACTGCTGTATAGGGAAACTTCAGACTTTAATGGGATTACTCAGACACACACTAATCGAGTGAGAGCAGGTGGAGAATTAAAAAGATCACAGCCTCCTGACGAACTGAAAGACATGCTTAAAATGAAGACAGCATTACACAAGCATCCTTAAAAGTCTTTGTGACTTATGCTGAGTTTGGCTGCCATCGCTTGCATTGTGAACACCCAAACCACCTTTCACCTCCGGTTCTCTCTAATTTTAATTGAACTTAAATTGCGGCATTTGCACTTGAATTTGAATGTGTTCTTTTTTGCAAATCAAATACTCTATCAAGTAATCATGTGGTAATCTGAACTGGAGAAGAAGATACATTTTCTTAGAGTTGCCTTTTTCATTTGCAGAGAAAATGGAAAAGCAGAAATGCATTTAGAAAAGTGATGAGCAATCAAGTCATCAACATTTCTCAGCACAAAAAGATACGGTTTGTGCAGCAATCGTCATATTCAGCATTGGATTACCTAAACCTCTTTGGAATTGCAGTCGACTTCTAAAGAAAAACACAGGGTCGTTAAATTGATTACATTGTTAAGAATGATCACAAATGACTGTTTATAAAAGAACAAATCAGTTTTTGCAATCACTTGTGCTTTGAGGACCAGAAATGAATTATTTTAGAGGGAAAAAAATTGTCATTTGAGACTGGCGTAAGAAGCTTTGACAAGTTTTTTTTAATTTTCTTTCGAGACTGCGGTTTCCTAATCTTCGAGGCCACCTCTGAATGAACTTCTTTGTCGCCAGTGAAATTGGGGTGTGTGTTTACCTTAGGCAATACTAAACAGCAATATCCTGCATATGCAAATGGAATTCAAAGCAGTCATATGCAACCATATTAACATGCACAGAAACCATGTTGCCACTTTGAGTTCAATGAGTCATCAAGATTGTGTTGCTAACAGACAATTAAACTAGAGAAAAGGAAAAAAAAAGTGATTTTACAGATACTTCCTTTATCCATACAAATTAAATCCTGCTCGGCCTGCAGAGATTTCTTGCTTGCCTTTGAGAGCGAGTTAAAATTACATACTATTATGAATGTCTCAACCATAGGGAAATAAACAGATGCTACCCAATACCACCATGCATGACACTTTTCCCAACAAATAACCAAAATGAAGTTTCCCAGAGTCTCACAAGTGTGGATAATGCAATGGTCTGATATTCTCCACAGCCTATGAATTACGGTCTTCTGTGCTGACTCCACAGCTGTGGTATTAGCCCGTTTGCTGCCTTGAGCCTTACAAAGCCTATGTCCGAATGTCAATTCAATGATAGAGGCAGCATTTTAATAGGATACAGAGTTGGATAAATCAAAAACTTTCAAATCTAACATCATGTCACTTCTGTAAATGACCATTTTACAATAGGGCTGCATGATATTGGAAATATCTGACATGTTTTGGCGCATTATATATTGCAATATAAATACGATTTCACCAGATGATTTGAATAGCTCTATTTGGGAAGATTTCATTCATTTAAATTGAGTGGGATGATTGCAATATAGGCTCATTCTGAAAACGTACCCCTTATACATTTCTCGAGATCACAAATTTTGTAGCCAGAAGTACGTATGCTAAATACGTATCATGCTCAGTGGGTGGAGGGTTGGACGGTCGCGAGAATCACGTTAAGTTGAGGGGGGGGGGGTGATGGCGCGAAGTGGAGACGGGGATTAACGGAATCACTGGAGGGGCGGGGCACGGATGTATTGGAGGGGGAGGGAGTAGAGGCTGACAGGGGCACACGCAAATCCAATATCTAGCATGCTGAATATCCCAGAGCACTCGGCCGACTCGACCCCACGTGTGGTCAGACGTAGTGACGAGCTGCAGCCAATGAGAGAGCATATCAGCATGAGCTGAATGGCTGTGTGCTCAGGAGCTCAACAGAAACATCTGTGATTGGTCAGCATGGGCGTCGATGCACTCGCTTCATTCTGTGTTAACAGGGACACGAGAGTAGGCTAACAGTGGAACTAGAATTCTGTAACTAATAGCATTACCACAGCATTCATTCAGATCGTTCTCTTGTAAGACGTCATATTGTCACGTCATATTTACATTCAAAACTTCTATTTAGAAATTAAAATTAAGCTTTAAATATCTGTCATCATATTTTATGACACCATTACCCTAAAAATATGATCTTTTTGGGAATACAACCTATAAATATGTAGTTAAGATACTAGAACACGCAAAGGTCTGTAAGTAGGCAAAAAATAAACGCATAATAAACTCACAGCAAAAAGTGGCAGACATGCATGCAGTCATTTTGACCAATATGGTAATTAAAGGTAGAAATGCTCAGTTCTTTACTGTTTGTAACTAAAAAAAAAATATTGTTAGAAAAAAAAATACACATATATTTAGGAAACGTAGGGTGTTATAGATTTGTTAGTTTTATTTCAAAGAGTTATTAAATTACAAAAATTAAAAACTCCACTTGTATATTTACTTGAACCTTGCAGATGAGCGATAGATCCGCTCAGCTGATTGACAATGTTTCAAAAATGCTCCCTTGAAAGCTTGAAACGCTGTCAGCGACGAAATCAGCACACCAGCAGCCAATAGTGTTAAGCTTTTTCTGATGACGACTCCCTCAAAATTTCATTGGCTGTGGTTTGGTAGCTTAAATAAGCTGTTGGTGAATGAGTTGTTGTCAGATCATGTAGTGTGTGACCCCCCTCTTGTGGATCATTTACATAGTGTGAACACCACAGCGATTAAAAGACACAAAATCAAGTCATGTAGTGTGAATGGCACAGCGATCCGCCGATGTTTAAAATCCTGTAGTGTAAACTAGGCTTTACCAGAGGAGAGAGAGGTGGGCGTCACAGTCGAAAGTGAAGAAAGGGGGGGGGGGGGTCGTGGATGAAAGTGAAAAGCGGAGGGGGCATGTCGAGGATAAAAAGTCTAGAGCGGGGGAAGGGGATGGGGTTGTTGTGGACAAAATTGAAGAGGGGGGTGAGGGGTTGGATGGACTGTAGGAGCAGGGGGATCTGTAAATTGAGATGTGGGATCAGATTTCCGGGGTGCCAGATCCGAATCTTGTTCCGGCACAAATTTAGCCCTGGTCCAGTGGCTTGCCATTTGGACAGACTAGAAATGTAGAGAGGAGTTCACCATGATGACGGAGTTCGGAGTTCCCTGGCAGGAAAATGGGTGGCCGGGTCAATTGGTGCTTTTGAAAATACTATTGGGGGCAACGCAGTGGCGCAGTAGGTAGTGCCATTGCCGTTGCCTGGTTCGAGCCTTGGCTGGGTCAGTTGGCGTTTCTGTGTGGAGTTTGCATGTTCTCCCTGCGTTCAAGTGGGTTTCCTCAGGGTGCTCCGGTTTCCCCCACAGTCCAAAGACATGTGGTACAGGTGAACTGGGTAGGCTAAAATTGTCGGTGTGTGTGAATGAGTGTGTGTGGATGTTTCCCAGAGATGGGTTGTGGCTGGAAGGGCATCCGCTTTGCAAAACAAATGCTGGATAAGTTGGCGGTTCATTCTGCTGTGGCGACCCCAGATTAATAAAGGGACTAAGCCGACAAGAAAATGAAATGAATGAATGAAAACACTATTGGTTGGGTTTAGGGAAGGAGGAGGGTGGGTCAGTCGATTGGTTAGTCAGTCAGTCAGCCCTCGGGTGGATTTATGCCAGAACAGCAGGCATGAATGGGACTCACAAGAGAATTTTGAGATCTTAAAAAGCGTACACCGTGGCCTCTGGTGGATGTAACTCCTGAGATGTACTTGGCACTCTCCAGAAATGTTTATAGTGGTACTGTTTTAGAATGAGCCTGGGTTGGATGATCAAGTCGTTTTTTATGCTATGATTCTGCATATGTAATAATAAATGACAAGCAAAAATAAATAAATAAACAGTGCTTTATGGTTTTCTGGGGAGTCAAACAATATTCAAGCACATAAATTGAACCATCAAATGTAAAATGGTCATCATTGTATAAATAATAATAATAATAAAAGAATATTATTTAATTATATATTTATCTTTTAATCATTAATAAATAATCGAATCCTGCAAAGTGACTATTGCAGATACACACATTGCGATTTCGATGCTCAAATGATATATACTTCAGCCCTATTATAGAACTATTATGAACACGATTATGAAAACACTTCTTATTTTGAGTTGATTTGGATCTTAATTTGATTCAAAATCAAATTAAGGATTTTGTTTAATTCAATTGTTATAACCAAAACTCAAATAATGTTGTAAGCTATACAGAGAACCATACCAGTTGGCACATTAATAATTTTTATTCTGTATAAACAATTAAAATGCATAGTTTTATATCAACAATTCATATAATTTTATTTCTATTTCACTTTGTTTTATATATAAACATATTTTTGCTTTTATGACAGATGTATTGAAACAGATAAAATCATTATGACATTGCTAAGAAGGTAGAAATATAATTAATAAAGTACATATATTTAGCAACATGCTCAGTTCCTAGCAACAGTTGCTTTCCAGAAGCATTACATGACATGTTGTGTTGTTTTACTGTTGTGACCAAAATTGAAACATGATTACTGTATCTACTATTTATCTATCTATAGCTATAAATTGATCCATATAGAGGGACATCACTAGGACTCAGTGGTTAGATGTGTTACCACTGAGCAGTAAAATAAAGTACGATCTCTCATGCCTATTTAAACAGTATTAAATATCAGAATTAAATTAAGGTGACAGAATTTGATTACTAATTTACAGTATAACACTTAGTATGTCTACATGGGATATGAGGGAGGTGAATATTTAACGTTCTCCTGGAAGTTATGTGAACTTCCGACTAGACTAACACAAGCACGACAATTTTAGTCAAGCACAGATTAATCAAAGTGCCAGATCTTATTCTGTGAGTTTGGTGTCTTGTTAAATAATGATTTGTTTTCAAGCATTATATCAATAATGAAACCAGACAGAGCAGTTCATGTGCTTCGAATCAGACTAAAAGAAATTTAAGAAGTACTCCAAATTACTGAACAAGAACAAATTGAATTAGCTTTAAGAAAATTCTATACAGTATATATATATATATATATATATATATATATATATATATATATATATATATATATATATATATATATATATATATATATATATATATATATATATATATATATATACATATATATATATACATATACATACATATACATACACACACACACACACACACATACACATAAAAACTACACACTCACTGGCCACTTTATCAGGTACACCTATCCAACTGCTCATTAACGCACACTTCTAATCAGCCAATCAGATAGCAGAGGAAGAAAGGTGACTTTGAATGAGGCATGGTGGTTGGTGCCAGAGTGGTGGTCTGAGTATTTCAGAATCTGCTGATCTACTGGGATTTTCATGCACAACCATATCTAGGGTTTAGGGGGGTCTCTAAGGTCTCTGAACTCACAACATGTCAAACCTTGAGGCGGATGGGTTACAGCAGCCGAAGACCACACCAGGTGCCTTTCCTGTCAGCTAAGAACAGAAAACTGAGGCTGCAATTCACACAGGCTCAGTAAAGTTGCACAATAGAAGATTGGAAAAACGTTGCTTGGTCTGATGAGTATCCATTTCTGCTGCAACATTCGGATGGTAGGGTCAGAATTTGGCATCAACAACATGAAAGCATATTCATTCTGCCCTGTATCAATGGTTCAGGCTGGTGGTGGTGGTGCAATGGTGTGGGGGATATTTTCTTGGCACAGTTTGTACCAATTAGTATCAATTGAGCATCGTGTCAATGCCACAGCCTACCTGAGTATTGTTGCTGACCATGTCCATCGCTTTATGACCACAGTGTACCCATCTTCTGATGGCTACTTCCAGCAGGATAACGTGCCATGTAAAGCGCAAATCATCTCAGACTGGTTTCTGGAACATGACAGTGAGTTCACTGTACTTTAATGGCCTCCACGGTCACCAGATCTCAATTCAATAGAGCACCATTGGGATGTGGTGAAACGGGAGATGGGTTGGACATCATGGATGTGCAGCCGACAAATCTGCAGCAACTGTGTGATGCTATCATGTCAATATGGACCAAAATCTCTGAGGAATATTTCCGGTACCTTGTTGAATTTAAGCCACGAAGCATTAAGGCAGTTATGAAGGCAAAATTGGTCCAACCTGGTACTACCATAGTAAGGTATACCTAATAAAGTGGCCGGTGAGTGTGTAATTAGTATTATTTCAAGTCCACCTTTTTAAATTAAATTACTTCATTAAATGGTCCTTCAGCCTTATTCCTTTTTACCTACTGCAGAAACTAACGCAACTTTTTTTTGTTTATTTTTTTGTTATGTGTGTGTGTGTGTGTGTGTGTGTGTGTGTGTGCGTGCGTGTGTGCGTGTGTGTGTGTGTGTGTGTGTGTGTGTGTGTGTTACAGATGTGAATCTACTAATGTATTCCAATGTGCCTTGATGCCTTCCTACTTCCTGTCTGCAAAGGCAGCATAGCACTTCAGCTTTCAACCACAGAGAAAAGAGAGAGTAGATTTATCCTACTCAGACAGTGTGGAAACTCAAGCTGGACAGTGGCTGATGATTCACAGACTTCAATCAGAGCACACAGGAGATGAGGTAATCGGGAGTCAATAAAGACCAGGATGAGTAAGGGTGAACTAGCCTGTGGATGGAGGGGAGCAAGCACTATAGCTGACTATAAAAATAATTGCACTATCAAAGATGAAGGAAGGTAGGTCCACATTAACTCACAATTTCATTAAAGTTTGTGTGATTTAGCTTCGGTATAGATAAAATATGTACTGTAGAGGCACCAATGGCTGATATGGAAGTGTGAAAATCACTCCAGCTGAGCATTTCTAAAACAGATAAATGCTACTGTAGATGCTGAAAATTAGGTTTGGTTCACCAACCTCTGGACAAAGAAATGCATGACGTGCATATGAATGAGTGTAAATTGGAAGGACGATGCCTTTTCACAGGTCAGTAGGCATGCTCGGTGGCTTTCCTGTTGGTCCTTTCCACAACAACTTGCAGACAGAATGGGCGTCTGGGATTCGACCCTGCAGATGTCGAGGTGGATAATTTCTGGCAATTTCTATAAAGCGTTGAGAAATAACTTGCTTCCTCAGGCACAGCATGTGAACTTTCAGTATGTGTAGAATGTCTGGATGACCTACTGCATTTGCCAAATGTGGGAAGCCCTGTATGCCACAATGCATTAGTTCTGACCTTCTATTTCTAGAATGATAAATGAACTGTGCAAAATTTCAGTACAAATATATTTTTGGCCAATAGTATTGAAGAACAGTTTGGTGACTGTACATTAAAATGCACAATATACACATTACAGTACTGAGCACGTGTGCAGGCACAACCTTAGGGTACTGTTACACAACCACATTGCACTAAAAGATGGAAAAAGTGTCACGTTTTCAAAAAGTTTTGTGCTTAGATGTCAACATTGCCAAAAATCCAATTACTTACATTGTTTTCTGCTGGATCCCAGGACAGAGGTGCATTGCTGGAAATGAGCGAGCAGACATTGTTGCAAAACAAGCTCTTGGAGAAAAATCAGTGAACGTCAAACCCCATAATGAGACATACAGTACGGTAGCGCCCTTAAATCAACCAACATACTATATATTAAAGAAATGGAATTGTTGCCTTGTCAAAACAACAAATTGTATGAAATAAATGCTGGATAATGTATACAGTGCACACGCTTTTTAAAGCAAGACATGAACAAGTTGTACACATGTACAAAATGTATAGATACCAAAATGTCAATGCTGTTGCTGTACCGTTACTTGTTTATAAAACCTACCAAGTTTGAAACTTTGAAATTAAGAAAATTTGAGCTAGCAATTTAGACAAAAATAATTGTCTTGATAATATAAAAATTATTGCAAAAAATTATCAAAGATGAAGTAAGGTAGATCCACATTAACTCACAATTTCATTAGAGTTTGTGCAATTTAACTTCAATATAGATAAAATATGTACTGTAGAGGTGCCAATGACTGATATGGAAGTGTGGAAATCACTCCAGCTGAGCATTTCTAAAATGTTTCTGTAGAAGCTGAAAATTAGATAAAATGTTTTTAAATGTTTAATATGTATATTCTTTAATATATATACACTTTTTATTATTCTCAAAAGTGAATTAAATAATCTTTTTTGAAGTTTAAAAGTACTTAGTCTTTACTTAAACATTTGATTTGTTCAGTTTAATAAAATGTATGTTCTTTAATGTATTCTATTTCTGATATAATTTTATAAAAAATTTTTAATGAGCAATATCACACGAGTAGCAGTGTGATATGGCTGTAGTGGCTCTAGTGGGAGGCCTGCATTGTTGTCCCACCAGTGATGATATACAGCCATACAACTGCTACGACTGTGATATTGCGTTTGAACTTCAGTTCGACGGCATTATCGTATATATAAAAAAGAAAATCAAACACAGAGTCTAAAAATCCTTTTGTATGAGGAACTACTTCCTTTACATCTGCAGCTAATATCAGAACAGCAGAAACAGTTCGATTTAGAAAACTAATTTGGCAACGTCATTTTAGAGCTAGTATTTGAATTATTCTCTAGCGTAATGTCTAAAGTGATGACAAAACAGGCGACTTTGTTCCATTTGAAGATTATAAGGCTGAACGACATGAAATGCCATCAGTCTAGATTCGTTTCCCAGTATTTATCTGTTGCAGTTGGGATATTACAATAATTAACCCATCGAAAAAGCCAGGCAACGCAATAACTACACATGCAGGCATTTCTTGTTTCTTCCTTTTTACTGAACTAGTCTGCAGTAACAAAAACAGGAGACGCACAAGAAACAAACAAATGGCCAATCAAAAAGTAACCCTGGGTTATACAAAGAGTAGCCAACACAAAATACATTGATTTCTGATATGTGTCCCATCTCACACGACACACTACAATTACTTTGTTTAAATACAGCACTGCAACATAAAAAGAGAGAGAGATCAACTTAGAATGTCACTCACACATTTTATAATGTTTTGTTGTAGATCTTTTCTCCTCTAAGTGCATATTATGCGGTCTCTGTTGCCATCTTGTAGATGGACAATGTCAACCGTCTTTGCTCTGCACAATAGCTATGTTTCCATTCAAAAATGCGAATTAACTTTATGTGCAAAACTGGATTATTGCATAAAAAGGCAAGGCAAGGCAAGTTTATTTATATAGCACATTTCATACACAATGGCAATTCAAAGTGCTTTACATAAACAGGAATAAAAGAAACAAGTGTAAGAGAAATAAAAACAAATAATAAAAATGGTAAAAATAAAATAAAATAAATAAAAATAAAAGCTGATAAAATGTGTTATAAAAGAATTAAAAAGAAGAGAAAAACATAGTAGTTCGATCTGTCGGACGTAGCACAGTGCTCATTCAGTAAAGGCACAGCTAAACAGATGTGTTTTCAGACGTGCAAATAAAAGACGTGCAAATAAAGCAGCGATTCCAAGTGAGCAAAATCGTCATTTCCTGATTAACTGGCACCAAATATCAACAGTAAAAATGGAATTTGCTGTGGTAGGAGAAGCTGTATGAATCTTTAATTCATTAAAAAAATGGCTTGCGTCTCAGAAGGCAATCCTGACTGGCAATGAACGCGCAGTGGCGTTTGAAGGCATGAGACAATCTTGATTCTGGAGGCATTAATAATATAATAACACTAATACTGAAATAATTAAGGCAATTTAGAATGACCAAAACAACATTTTAGATGTTTTACGATGTGCTCAGCCTGCTGGCATCACATGATCTCTTATAACAAAATCACATGACTATTTTAATGTGCTAACTAGAATTTGTTCACTAGTGTTTCCATCGCAGTTAATGTGCATATCCAAAATGCTCATAAAAATAGGTGGATGGAAACGTAGCTAATGATAGGCTGATGAATGCTGACAGACCGAATCTCAGAAATTTTAATTATGTTGTCCAACAGCTGCAATATTGGTCAAACTGTAGTGAGTTTATTCAATCTGCGGTCACTATGTGGGCAGAGAAATACAGAAGGGTGATGAGGCTGTACGAGTTCTGATATTGCAGAACTTGTACAGACAGTGATTCATAAATAACATGTAATAGCCAATAAAGCTGATATCAACGTTCTAAAAAGAAATCTAATTTTTGCATTTACACTTGCACTCGAACAAAACCAGCAATTTTACACCTGTTTTTGAAACTTTTTTCCACCAACAATCAGAACACAGCCACTGTTTACTAGCTGTAATCAAATACACTAATCTTACTTTTTTTTTTAAATGGTGAGATGGAAACATAAATAAATATAATAAATGAGAAACTGATCCGGAGTTGTAAAACTACTTATCACTTGCTGTCATTCTGGAGTGCAGTGGAAGGAAGAAAATAATAAACAACTAAGCAACGCAGATAAGGCGTTTTAGGCAGACAAGAAATGAAAAGGTGAATGGCATGGGTGCAAGACAAAAAGGAATAAAACAGATTTGTAAAGGGCACCGTTTACAAATCTATCGTACTCCCTACCAGGCTCAGATTGAGGGATTAGGCCGTATTACTTGGGCTGCTTTTGTGTAGGCAAATCCTGGGTGGAAAGAAACCCAGTGAGGCTTCTGCTGACAAGAAAGGAGGGGAAAAAAAATAGATCCTCTGCAAAAATCTCCCTATCTGGCCTATCTCTTCTTTTGCAACATTCTGTGCTCATTCTCCTTCTGCTCACAGTTCTCTTTCTCTTTTTTACTTTGCTCTCACTGTCATGCTCTGCCTTTTTAACCCATGCAGTCTGTGGAATATGACCCAAAATCTTCTTTTTTGGCACACACTCGTTGTGCAAACCCTATTAGCTTCACACTCTCCTCGGCAGGCTGCTGAAGTTTTATAAGCAATTTGAGGATATGCTGCCTTTTTTGCGAGTGGAAACAAGTAAAAGTGCGAAAAGAAAATGTAGGAAATTTAGTCTCAAGGGTTGCTTTCTAACATAAAAAAAATGTCAGTTTTGTAATTTAAGGAAGCATGTGCCTAAACATTAATTTATTAATTTTCCTTGGGCTTAGTCCCTTATTTATCAGAGGTCACAACAGCGGAATGAACTGCCAAACTATTCCGGCATACGTTTTACCCAGTGGATGCCCTTCCGGCTGCAACGCAGTACCGGGAAACACCTATACACTCTTACATTCTCACTCATGGTCAATTTAATTTACCCACTTCACTTATAGTGCATGTTTTTAGACCCACACGAACAGAGAGAACATTTACATTTACATTTAGTCATTTAGCAGACGCTTTTATCCAAAGCGACTTAAATGAGGACAAGGAAGCAATTTACACAACTATAAGAGCAGCAGTGAGCAAGTGCTATAGACAAGTTTCAGGTGTGCAAACTCATGCAAACTCATGCAAAAACATGCAAACTCCACACAGGTATGCCAACTGGCCCTTGAACCAGCGACCTTCTTGCTGTGAGGTGACAGTGCTATCGACTGAGCCACTGTGCCACCCATGTCTTTCTTAAATATATTAGACCAAAGCCCATTTTTAAAGGTTGCAGTTTCAGTGCCCAATAGCACAAAATTTGACCAGAATTTCTATATTTCTTTTCAGACTAGGTCAAGTAGTGTTCTAAATTCAAATCAATATAATTGTTTTAGGTGCAAAGAATGTTTGCCAAACCAATATAATATGCCAAACCAATACAATGCATTACAATAAAAATTATTTCATAACACCAAATCATTGGTCCCATTGTAAAAATGTATGATTCATTCATTTAAATCAATAATGTTATTTTAATGAACATAATGTTATATTAACAGACATAATACAGTATTGTCTATAAAAAAGTGAGTTTTTTTTTGATAACTCTAGCTTTAAATATCCTGTACAACAGGAATGTCTGAACTATTTAAGATCTCTGCCATGCTCTTACTCATACAGTATGAAAGCTGCATGCAATATGATTAATGGGTCGGGAAGTTGTACATTCCTAGAATGTGCCTCTGTAATGCTGGACCTTCAATATAGTATATAAAGTACTCTCTACAAGTACCCTACAGTGACAAGGTCTACTTGCTTTGTATTTGCTGCTTTTGAGGCTTGTCCAGGGATGTTCTCCTTTATAAATGGCAAAAATCATTTGCCCTGTAGGGACTTGTACTAAAAGCCCAGTCACTAAAACGGTAAAAAAAAAAATCAAATAAATAAAAAACAAATAGATTAGTTCTAACAGTGCTAGTAGGGCTGCACAATATTTTGTTTGGGCATCGTTATCGCAATGTGTTAATATGCAATAGTCATTTCACAGAATCTTCAATTTTGAGTTTTGATTATAATTACCAACGAAATCATGATCATGACTATGACTATGAACTGACTATGATCATCAATTGCCTCGCTTCACTCCCATTCATAAATTCACTCGCAGGGCATCATGGGATAGCACAGCGTGCATCCGATGTACTCTTCAGAATCTCGCCAGAAGTAGTAGATCATCCGAAAATTGTTTTTCAAATTCTATGAATTCGGACATACTACTCGTCTTGCATACTGTTTTTAGTGTACTATATAGTATGGAAGTATGCGATTTCAGACGCAGCCTAAATTTAACCCTACTACAGTTAACACATTCATTTTTAAGATATGTGACTATAATATAACAAGCCAATTTAAAGTATTTGTGCACAAGAAGTTATAAAATTGGTAGCTTTAACAATCATTAATTTTATTTTTTTTATTTTCTTATCACAATTAAGACTATACAGTGTTATTTTACATTTGAACAGCCAGAAAAACATAAATCACTGTCTGTTTCATTAGGATATTTGTGTTATTGTATTGACTCAAGCTTGTAATTTATTATAATGATTATATTTGGTACAATAAACACTCTCACTACAAAAACATCACAATCTAAAATTATGAATTCCTTTCTTATTAATGCATTCATTTTCATTTCGGCTTAGTCCCTTTATTAATCTGAGGTCGCCACTAATGAACCGCCAACTTATCCACCAGATGTTTTATGCAGCAGATGCCCTTCCAGCCGCAACCCATCTGGAAAACATCCATACGCTCTTGCACTCACGCACATACAGTACAGTACGGACAATTTAGCCTACCAAATTCACCTATACGCCATGTCTTTGGACTTTTCCGAGGGGCAAACAGAGCACCCGGAGGAAACCCACGCGAACACGGGGTGAACATGCAAACTCCACAGAGAAATTCCAACTGACCTAGCCGAGGCTCGAACCAGTGACCTACTTACTGTGAGGCAATCATGCTACCCACTGCGTCACCATGACACCCTTCTTATAGAGTTATTTAAATCATCTTTTGATAATCATCATTAATATCTCAATATGTATCGCACAGAAATAATGATTGCAATGTCAGTTTTATCCAATATCGTGCAGCCCTAGTTGCTAGATTTAAGAATTAACAGTTATCGGTCTGCTGCTATCTGCATTCAGTTAAAACACCAGTTATACATTAGATTCCTAAAACAGCTTAAAGAATCCTATATAGTAAGGGATACAAAAGCAACAGACAATCGCTTCAACAGAAAATGCATTATATGCACTGTCTGCAAATTATAACTGGTTGTCTGTGACAGGTTTTTTGATATACTGCTACAGCCAAAGCACTGTCAAATCAACTGAACATAATGAATGTGTGAAAATAATCCCTTTTAAAAATATACGCCATGTGTTTGGCTGCCACCAATGAATCGCAAAGAGAAAACCAGGCAACTGTGAAAACCTCTGATTTGTCAAGTGTCAAAATGATAATCATTTATTCTAGGAAGGGCATAACAGCAGCCCTTAATGATATATCCGTGAGACAAGCTAACAGGCCTGGCTCTGCTATCAATGGCTGAGAGAATGTGATACAGCAACATACTGAACAGAATGAGGTAAAACCATGCATTGTATTAAGGTAAATGAAGTGCATTTACACGCAATGTTTAAACGCCATTAGGTGCGTTCGACTTCATGCAGCGATGCGCAGATCGATCGAAATCTGTCTTAAAGCAGTGCATGCTGGTTAAAAATGTTGTCCGTATTGACGCTGTGCGGACGCAACGTGACTGTCACATGTGGCATCAAAGTACCGCAACAGCGCTCCGAGATCAGACGACTGACTCAGCCGGAGCAGCATCTGAAGAGCGCCTGCTGGAGCTGCGATCACGGCACTGATATTACACGATTGGCTGATTTCACCGCATGACAACAACCAAGTGTTTCGAGATTTTTATTGGACAAATTCCGATTCAAAAATTTCAAAACAAACAATTAACTTTTCATACCCTCTCTATCTTATATATATCATGCTTATTAAAAGACTACAAATATTTTTATGCAGTAATTTTTATAATGTTTATAAAAGCTAGATTGTTTGCACAGGTTTATTTTTGACCTTTTATTATACAGGCTCTTTACTGCCTTCAGGTTCATGAACGATTTGATATATTTTAGTGAATAACCTAAAACTCAATGAAGTCTTACAAATAAAATAATTATAATTGATCCTGACACCCAAAAGGTTTCTTAACAAATTAAGTAAAGATCTATTTTATTAAATAATTATAAAATGATTTATATGATGATTAAAAAAAATAATTATATTAATTATATTAATAATTATATATATATATATATATATATATATATATATATATATATATATATATATATATATATATATATATATATATATATATATATATATATATATATATATATCATTCCTGTCTAAATGTGACATAGATGTACCTGCTCTTTCTGGGAAATTTCTACTTAGAGTGCAGCTCACTTATTTTAGGAATGTCCTTTTGTTCAATCTTTTTGGATTAATGTGCTTTTTTGAAAATGCTTTTATAATCCAAAATAATCTTAATCATCATTAAAGACTTAATCAAAACACTTTGTTTTGGGTTTTACATTAATATATTTTGGAAAGTTTTATATTTATAAATGTAAATAAATGTAAACCCCTGTTTAGCATATTCAAACAAGTATTGGCCTAAAGATTGATGTTTAAACTCCTAGAATTTGTGCTTATTGCTTTGTATTTAATAGGCCTATTCATTTTATGTTTTTATTACCCTCTCGTTTCCCTTTGTTTCTCTCATGCGTTTGTTAAATATTTAATTCATAATTCCCTTTTTGTTTAAAAATGAACTAGTTTGTAGAGACTGTATTTTATTTTACTTTTACTGTAAATCTTTTGTTGTTGTAAAATAATAAATAATAATAATAATAAATAAATAAATGAAGTTGACCCCATGCGATCGGTCATCATGACTGCCGCAACTTTGAACCCCGAAGTGTCCGGCTGTCAGGCTTGACGGCTCCGTTTTCAACTCCGCCCCATCTCGGCTAATCTTGATGATCACCGGCTCATGTCAAACGCACCTAATGGTTCCGTGGATGTCACGTGACCAGCTACAGCGCAATGAGTGACGCCTGAGAGCGATTTGATTTTAAAGGTTACAGAAGACGTGTTTAACAAGAATTTGAACTATTTTCATCAAGGCTACTAACGGATTCATAGCAAAACTTTCCTGAGGACGTCGTTGGATATACGCTTTTGCACACAGGGTCTGTACTTTTATACGTTTTGTCTTCATATTTCTGCCAACATAAACAGAAACACAAGCCATACATGTTTACTTAGAGTGAAATGTAACAAGCACATACCTGTTTACAGCCACACAGTTTTGGTGAATGCATCTTGTTAGGAGTTTATAATCCAAAATCATCTGTGAGGGCCATTTTAACCTTTTGTCTTTGCCTAATGTTTTAATACTATGAATTCGGATGTTGGCTGACAGGAAAGGTGTCCCTTAATTATGCCACCTGATAGCGCGTGCACGCGATAGGAAGTTAGTGCGCAGGAGCCCCAGGGCTGCGTTCTAATTCGATACTTTATTGGTCTCCCCGTCTATTTTAGTCCGATATTAGTTATTGATGACTGCATAGGCCTACCGCTGCTGTGAACTGCATATCTTCTGTTGCATTGTTGTTAACTCTGTAAACTGCTTCATGTAAACCACTTTAAGGCTACCGACAGTTGTTATTACCTTTACTACATTTACTCAAATCAAGTAATATTTGTCTTTCATTTTTTTAATAATGTTATAATAATATGTTATAGATAAATATAATTCTACTATAATAATCTTATGTTAAAAGTCAACTAATATACATAATTTTCATTCATTCATTTTCTTGTAGACTTAGTCCCTTTTTTAATCAGTAGTCGCCACAGCGGAATGAACCACCAACTTATCCAGCATATGTTTTATGCAGCGGATGCCCTTCCAGCTGCAAACCAACACTGGGGAACACCCATACCCTCTTGCATTCACACACATACACTACAGCCAATTTAGCTTATGGCTGCTCGATTATGGGAAAAATCATAATCCCGATTATTTTGGTCATAATTGTGATCACGGTTATTTAAAACGATTATCAGTTTACCAAATGATGTTTAACAGAGGAATTTTTCACAGTATTTCCTAAAATATTTTAATAGCTCAACTGAGCTTTGCAGAGCAACAAAAGTGTCCAACTAGAAAGGGGGCGGTATATGATGCAATAATCGTTTATCTCAATGAATGATTTTTCATAATCGTTAGAAGCCAAAATTGAAATCGAAACCGGATTTTTGATTAATGGCACAGCCCTAATTTAGCTTATTGAATTCACCTGTCATACATGTCTTTGGACTTGTGGGGGAAACCGGAGCACCCGTAGGAAACCCACACCAACACAGGGAGAACATGCAAACTCCACATAGAAATACCAACTGACCCAGCCGGGGCTCGAACCAGCGACCTTCTTGCTGTGAGGTGATCATGCTACCCACTGCACCACCGTGTAGCCAAATTTAATTTTTTTTATTAATTGTTCTCAATAGATGAATACATTAATGTTAACAACATAGAGTATGAGGCATTTACTGGACCATAGCACTTACTGCGTTCTATTCACAAGGGCCCATGCCTATACCCTAATCCCTTTGAAGAGTTTACCCTCCAGAATGATATCCTCAAAGGAAGTAGTGCATATGGATGATCCTTTATAAATGGAACACAGTGTGACACCAAAAAACTTAATTGCACAAAGGTTTATAGGGTCCAACTTGTGCGTCAATGTCCAAGGGTTCTTCGGAGTGGCCAGTTTTAGACACTTTGGTTTGGAATGACACTTCAGTATGGTGGCTATGATTGTTTTTAGTCCGAAGTGCCCTAAGAAGGCGATTATATAATTTTTGTAACTCACCAATCTTAGGGTTAACACTGAGAAGCAGTCTGGCCTTGAAGCCCTATGCCGCAGTCACACTAGAGTTTGTGTGTTAAATTCTGTTGTAGGCGGCGCAGTGGGTACTGTCGCCTCACAAGAAGGTCACTGGTTCAAGCCTCAGCTGGGTCAGTTGGCATTTCTGTGTGGAGTTTGCATGTTCTCCCCATGTTTGCGTAGGTTTCCTCCAGGTGCTTCGGTTTCCCCCACCAGTCCAAAGACATGTGCTATAGGTAAATTCAGTAAGCTAAATTGTCTGTAGTGTATGTGTTTGAATGTGAGAGTGTATGGGTGTTTTCCACTGATGGGTTGCAGTTGGAATGGTATCTGCTGCGTAAAAGATATGCTGTATAAGTTGGCGGTTCATTGTGCTGTGGCAGCCCTGATTGATAGAGGGACTAAGCCGAAATGAATGAATGAAATTCTGTTATACTGTACTGCGCTGCAAGAGGGGCAGGATTAAACAAGATGAGTAGACATTAAAAAAGCGAGCGATTGGTCCATATTTAAAATTTCTGTGCAGAGCGGTCCAAAGATGTCATGTTTTGATCTTTGATAGGTCTCGATCAATCATGTGATGCAATTTCGCAGGTCAGAATTCACCAAGCTTGAACTTTCCAACGAAGCGTACTGCTAAACTTGTCGGATGAGCTTACGTTTCCAGTCTGCCGCATTCGTGTGCCTATGGTGGCGAAAAGTGCTGTGTGACCGATAGGCATG
The DNA here is from genome assembly GCF_903798145.1 of Danio aesculapii. NCBI lineage: Eukaryota > Metazoa > Chordata > Actinopteri > Cypriniformes > Danionidae > Danio > Danio aesculapii. The sequence goes on from NC_079446.1 coordinate 39,642,248, forward strand.
GGACGATAATCGTTTTTAAGGTATACCGTGGTTTGGAAAGTCAAGGTTTTTAAAATCGTTAATTTTCTGCAATGCCGTTCCTAAGGTATGTGTATGATTTTTTTTATTTATTTATTTTTTGTTTTGTTTTTGAGGACAGCAGTATTTTTCTTCAGAAAAGATATCTAAAGATGCCGTTTGAAATTTTGTTTTTGAAACAAATGAAAACCACAGAAGTCAATTCATTTAGCCTGACATGTTTAATGTCCCAAAATATTTTAAAGGGCACCTATGGTGAAAAATCTACTTTTCAGGCTGTTTGGACAGACATATGTGTAGATATAGTGTATAGACCGTCATGTTGGGGTGATATAAACACACCCAGTCCTTTTTTTTTCAATTTAACAACATAAAAACGGTGGACTAATTGGAGCGATTTTCAGAGCGCCCGCAACTTGACGTAGGAGTATACACCAATATTGATTGACCGGCGCGTATCACTATATCCTCAGTTTGTTGTTTCACGTCTGCCATTTTCAGCATGTGAGTCAAAGTGATGTCACCAAAGGAACATCCTTGCTCTATTTTTAAATGTAAGGCTCATTGGGCTCAACGCAAGCCTAATGTTGAAGTCTAAACTAATTTAAATTTGAAGCAACACAACCCTAAAACAGCGAGCTGTGTACACGCCCCCAAAATAACACTTTTTAACACGTTATAATAAAAAATCTGAACTGTGTTTTGAACTGAACCTAAACTGGCACACTCAGAAGAACCATAATATTAATATTAAATCATAAAAAAAGGGGTAAACTATATGCCCTTTAAATGTTTCTCAAAATAAAGTATATTGTGCTCAAAAGGGAAAACAAGTTTTTTTTTGTTTTTTACCCAGACATTTAAAAAGAACCTATTTTAGAGCAGTAATCATAATACCGTGAAACCATGATATTTTTATTCAAGGTTATCATACCGTCAGAATCATATATCGACCCATGCCTATAGTGACTGCAGCTTCAGAACAAGGGTTACCTACCCTGTTCCTGGAAAGTTACTTTGATCATGGCCTTAACCATTATCAAATACACCAGATTAATTAGGACCTGAAGCAGAACTTGATAATTACAGACAGATATGTTTGGTCAGGATTGCAACTGAAATCTGCAGGAAGGTAGCTCTTCAGGAACAGGATTGGTGACCCCTGCCTTAGAAAGACCAGTCTAGGAAGGATGCATCCTCACTTCTCTCTTCCACCTTACAAAGTGGACCAGATTTCAAACCGCAGCATTTAAATGCTTATTTTAAAACACCATTACTGGGAATCAAAACAAAGCTATTAAAGCACTGGAATTTTTATAACACTATAGCCTAAGTGTGTCCCACTGCGCATTGAACAGTTCTACATATGCACTTGCAGTCTTCGCAGCCACTTGAACACTTGAGCCAAATACAGAAATGCATCATCTACTGTAAGTGCTCAAGTGTTCAGTACAAAGACCACAGATGTGAGTATTTAGACAAGTATTTAGCACACATATTTCCTGTCACTTGCATATGCTTTTAAGTGGCCAAGTGGAATTGGAACGGGCCATTAGGCTTCAGAATACTGTATTAACAAAGACAGTCAGTGAAGATGTTCGACAGATAAAACACAAAGCAATGCATCATTTCAGACGTGAGTGAGTGCTTGGCTTTTGTGAGTGGATTTATTTTGTCCATTGAGAGTTTCCTGCTTTTGAAATTAATGTGGCATGATCTTAGATAATGTTTCGTAGAATTCAGTTTATGCATTGTTCTCATATCAGAAATAGAGGATCTGTTGTTTGTCTCTCTGAGGACGTTACGCTAGACTTTTCTTCATGCACATATTTTATACAAATAAATTATTTATGACATTTCAGACATTTCCCAAAACGTATTTCTCCCCAAAATGAATATCTGTCATCATTTACTCAGCCTCATGTTGATTCAAACCCTAAATTACTTTTTCTTTTTTTTTTCTTCCCCTCTGTGGAAGACAAAATGAGATGTTAGGCACCATTTGCTGTCATTGTAAGGAACACATGCAATGAATTTTATGATGTTTCAATTTCAGATCCTTAACAATTCCGTTAACAATTCTTTTGAGGACATTCTCTCAGTGAGCAGACAAATTAAATTTCAGTCTGTCCTTCACACAAAGCTATCATGGCTTCAGAAGACTTGCAATATAAGGCATAATTAATTTGCATTTGCATACTTTTCATAGGGTGTCTGAATTTTTTTGTAATTTTAGCTCATACAATCTCCTTTTGTTTTCTGCTTCAGAAACAAAGGGTTTTGGAACAGCATTATAGCTTTTTGGGGGATGATTCCTTTAATGGAGCTGGAAATTAATAACTTAATAACTTTTTTGAACTTGTAGATTAATCCAACATTTAGAACAATTCTGAGCGATCGCCTCCTGTGTCATTCAATGCATGTGTATGAAAGCATATTGGCTTCCCTGTAAAATATAATAATGACGGAAAAAGTTGTGGTGGGGCATACCTATAAATTAAAGGGGTTTTCTGTCACTGTTTGTTTAGCCTGCATTAATGCATTGTGTAAAGGTGCGTGATTAAACATTAAAAGATTGTGATCTCAATTCAAACCTGCGCAAAATTAACGATTAATGATAATGATTTGCATACAGTATGTTTATTAATCCTTAGAATCGCTGCATTCAAATCTGCGTTTAAAGCAAGAGTTATTGAGTTTTTACACTTTTTCAGTTAGTTACAAACAATTAAATAACACAGAAGTACTGGGATAACAGTTTATAGCTCCGATATAAACGCTGATGTTTATGGTAAAGATTAAAATAACAGTTTAATGGAACTTGACGCTGGTGAGTGATGTAGCTATTGCATTGTGTATTACATTGTGACAACCAACCATTAAAATTATGTCATTGACTAGATTTTAAAAAATGATCCACCTATAATGGATCATGAAGTTTTATGTGTGAATTGTTGAACTGTTAATTGAAAATAAATATGATCTATTGTAGAAGATTTCTACATTTAGCATTATAAATGTACAAATACAAACAGTAGCAAAGATAATTTTTCGTATTGAATAATTTCCTGTTTTTCAGCTGGTTCTTTCTTGATTTTTATTTTATTAAAATTACACGTTCTAAGTTATGTTTGTTAAAACCAGGGTTTAATTTGTGCCTGAACAAGCCAGATCCTGCACCTCATTTTAACAATCCCACTCCCCACCCGCTCTTCACTTTTGTCCGTGACACCCCACCCCCCACTTGTTGTTTTCATTTTTTCACAACCCACTTCACAGCCCCATGCTAGGTCTGGGCGGTTTGGCCGACAATCAAAATCTCGATTCATTGAACATTTTAACTCAATTATGATTAATAAATGATTATTTTAATTTTATATATATATAATTTTTGTTTATTTATTTTTCCCCTCATAGTTTACTGACAAATTTTGTAGAATAAATATTACTTGATTTTAAAATAATTGACTCCACATGCTGTAGAGAAAGTAATTTAAAAATTCATCCTGGAGAAATTTTGTCTATTTTTATAGGTTCTTTATGTCGATTTTAATTGTCCAATCCGTTACTCAAAAACCATAGTGTGATCCGAACCGTGAGATTTGTGATCCGTTACACCACTAGTAAACACCCATACACTCTCACATGCACATACACACTACAGCCAATTTAGATTATTAAATTCACCTATAGCACATGTCTTTGGACTGTGGAGGAAACCAGAGCACCCGGAGGAAACCCACACCAACACGGTGAGAACATGCAAACTCTATACAGAAGTGCCAACTGTCCCAGCCGGGATTCGAACCAGTGACTTTCTTGCCGTGAGTCGACAGTGCTAACCGCTGAGCCACCATGTCACCCTCGAGCTGGAGATTATTTTACAAATAATCAGAATTGGAAAAATACATATCCTAAGCAAACTCTAAACAATCATTTATCACATTATGCTGAATCACCCGCCCGTTTGCAAAAGTTTGTGAGGTAGATCTATTTATCAGATAAAGTTTCAGCCAACTCTGAGGCAAAGCAAAATGAATGTCTTCAACATAATTAATGCATGACTCAGACTTCAACTAAACTTATATGCAAAACCTGTCCATTTCGCTGCCGCCTTGTACAAGTCATGCATAATGCATTAGTGTTTATTACCATACTAGCCAAATTACCAAACCTAAAGCATAAATATCATAAGTCTTCTGGCCACATACAGCATCTTAAAATGCAAATGCCCTGCTTCACCGTGTCTGATTTTTCCGTCTTACTGTTTGTTCCTTTAATGGCACCTGCCTACAAGTGTGATGCTCCAACCATGAGCACCTCGCACACCTTTCATCCTGAAGATTAACTTTCAAATAGGTATGGTGAAATTACAGTGCTAGCAAGCACTTGAAGTGGCTCTGTCAAATTTGAGCCACTTTTAGTCATTGCTGCACTCTAAGGTTTTCATTCATTGTATGCCCAGACTCCACACGGCCTTGAGTGTGTCTAATCTATTTAAACGCTCTTCCATTGGTTCTGCAGCCAGGTTGGATTCATATTTGCTACTTTATTTCGAAAAGGTGATATGAGGTGGTGTGCTATTGTAAGGCCTCCTATCTTCTCATCTCTTTCTACCTTTTATCTTCCTCATCTCCAGAACATTTTCTCTTCTCCTTGGTGCTTCTGTTTTCTTCAAGGTCATCAATGGTTTCAGCTTTTTTTTTTTTTTTTTTTGTAGCTGACATTTGCAGTAAAAACTTAAAATTAGTGGTGGGCCGTTATCGGCGTTAACATGCTGCGTTAACGTGAGACTTAAAAAAAATCGCTGTTAATCTATTCTCAAAGTTGAGTTTGGAGCTGGGTCTATTCTATGCAAGCTATGATGACTTTCACCTTGATATTTTAGCGCGGATGTATACCTGACCGGTGAGGCATCTGACAAAAAAGTGCCCTTCTGAATCAAATCCGCAGGATGCCCTTCTGGATCTTTCACTTACTTTAAAGATACTACTGACTACGCTTACATAGACATCTGTAATCTAGTTATTTGCCTTAATAGACAATAATATAATTAAGGTGTTTACGTGAAGTGCTTTCATGTAAGAGTTTCCTGTAATTTTGGGTGACTTTAGCTTTAGTTAAGCGGTTTCACATTCACTCATGCCCCTGTGACAAACTGGGGTATGAGACACAAATAAGGAGTAAGGACTGTTGGAAGAGTGTTATGGAATTTAATAACGCATGTCGAATGGAAAGGAAAAAAACTTCCGCATTTTGTGTGTGCGTGTGGTCCTTTACTGACAGCCGTGTGTGTGGATCTTGTCGGAAAATATGGTGAAAAGTCCTACATGATGGGAATAGTTTGATTGCGGTGTTTACTTCAATAATGACACTAATATTTGCATACTCAACGTCTTATTTCCATTTCTGTTTAGTACAGTTATGACTTTAGTCAGATTAAGGTAATCAAAAATCGCTGTTTGGAGTTTATGGAGGCCTACAGTTCAAAATTCATGTATAACTGAATAAACAGTTATTAAACACAAGTACATATTATTGAACATAATTTATTTCCATCACCAATAATCATAGTAGAACAGTTTCTCAAGCTGTTTGTTATGCATTTTGGAAACAGGAGATGAGCCCCTGGTCTAATGCGCCACCTGCCTTGAGAAACCTATTCTCAAAGACTTGCCTTTAATAATTATTCAGGTAGCGCACATTCTGAGTGCCTTCAGCAGAGTTCAAATGAGCCATTTTAATCTAGATTAATTCCAAGATTACAGTGAGATTAATCTAGATTAAAAAAAAAAAAGATTAATCTATGCCCACCTATACTTTAAATATAAATTCACACAGAAAGTTTATGCCAACATTAAATTGAAACATATGTTTGTATTTTCCAAAACTACATCCACAGAGATATGGGATCAGAAAAATATCAATTTTATGATTATAAACATATTTTATAATTTAAAGGAGGAAAATAAGCATGCGTTATGGATGTGACCAAAAAACCATCCAAGTTTGCAGCATACAACATACTTTGTGCGGTTTATTTTTAAACTAATTTCTAGAGAATCACATGCCTATGATTGATCACAGCTGGTTCTGCATCAGTGTCACATATTGCGCTAATCAGATAAATACACTTCAGTCATCTTCGTTTTGAAAAATCTGAGCTCAAACTCCCCTCTCACCCTTCAAACGGGAGGGAGCCCCGGGCTCGAGGATATTCTGAGCTCAGGGCTCTATGATTGATTATCAATCATCAATCATGTGAACTCTTGAAGTAGAAATTATATTAAACTGCACAACCCCAAAATAATAATGCTAATCAAAAGCATAAGAGTTAGCTTATACAAAAGCTTTTAGGTATGCGACACCTTTCCTTTATGTGACCTAATGTGAAAATTGCACTTGTGTGACTTTGGTAAATCAAATATAATTGTTTGAAAACATTGACAAAGACATTTTTGAGTATCTTTGCAGTAAAGCAAGGCAAGTTTATTTATATAGCACATTTCATTAATTAAGCAGATTAAATGTGTTAAAAGCATGTTTTGAAGGAATAAAAAAAGAAAAGAAAGACATAATAGTGCGATCTGTCGGATGTAGCACATTGCTTATTCAGTAAATGCACAGATGAACATATGTGTTAAGTCTTGATTTGGAGCACATCTGATCATGTTAGGTTTGTATTCAGTGACCATATCTGTAATGTATTGGTGTTCCAGGCCACTTAGTGATTTTATAGACAAGTAATAATACTTTGAAATCTATTCTGAATGTAACTGGGAGCCAGTGTAAACCCTGAGGACATGTGTGATGTGCTTTGATTTTTCTGGTTCTGGTCAGAATCCTGGTTCTGGATGAGCTGCAACTGTCTGACTGTGATTTAGAGGAGGCCGTTACAGTAATCCACCCTGCTGCTGATGAGAGCATGGACACGTCTTTACAAAGCATCTAATTCTTGCAGTGTTTCTGAGAAGATAGTATGCTGATTACTTACTCCTGTTGAAATTCAGATCTGACTCCAGAATAACAGCAAGATTCTTGACCTTATTTTTTTTTTTGTTTGCCCCTAGAGCCAAGGTGCGCATTCACCTTGAGAATCTCATCTCTGTTCTCAAATGCAATGATTTCAGCTTTCTCTTTGTTTAACTGAAGAAAGTTTTGGCACATCCAACTGTTAAATTTCATCAATACATTGGCAAAGGGTGTCAACAAGACTGTAGTCATTAGGCAATAAAGCTACTGTAAGTAGAGTGTCATCAGCATGACTGGTATGTGATTAGGTTCTTTCTCATTATTTGGCTCAGTGGGAGCATATACAGTAAAGGTTTAACAGTAAGCTTGAGTGTAAAATACACCAAATAAGTTTACAGTATTTTGGTGAAAACTTGACATATGCATGTAACTGCTCTAATTCGATCTCTCTGTCATCTTTTAGAGTTTCCCTCTCTCCCTCTGTCTGCTGACAAATCACACTCCTATTCCTGACAAGCTAGTTGTACATGCAAATCCTATTTAAATCTGTCACTTGCTGACAAGCGCATCACAGGCCTGAGAAACCAAGAGCGACCTGTGTCAAGTGATCATGGCAATCTGCAAAACAAGAATAAATTTATGTTATGAAACTCCCTCGCTAAGATGTGTGTTGTGGCTCACAGTATGCAACTCAGGGATGAAACTCAGTAATGCCACTGATCCCTGGTAATCGCATGATTAATGATAAGCTTTTCTTATGCACGTTTACAGCAAGACAACTTCAGGTGATTTTAAGTGCACTTGAAATGCTTCACATAATAAAAAAAAAAAGTTTTCTCACCTTTAATCAATTTTAGAATATATTTATTCCTGTGACGCAATGCTAAATATTCGGCAGGTATTATAACAGTTACGTGAGTAACATGATCCTTCATAAATGATGATTATTTGATGCTCAAGCATAGTCTCTTATTATCATTTCTCAATAGCCCCTTTCACACCGTGATACCGGTCAATACCCAGAAAATTTCTTGAACGACTTTATCTGTAAATTCAAATATCGACGTTCACACAGGCAAGGACGTTCTGGAATTTTTCCGGAAAAAACTATTCACACATCCATTCCAAAATACTGGTAAATTCTGACATCATTAACCAGAAATGGCCTGTAAACGGATGCGCTTGTATTTGTAAACATAGTAGTCAGGCATTTTATTAATATTTTTACACTGTTGGCATTAAGAAGGAATATAAAAACGTTATCTGACTAAACGTTAACATAGCAGATAAATATTCAAAGGCTTTCATTTTCTTTAAAGATGTGAAAGCGTCTGAATGTTTTGACTGGCTGGAGTAGTCGTCTCACATAAGCGCGCTTTTTCCAATTTTTTTTTTTCTACGTTCACACAGTTGCCAACAGTTGTGCTGCCTTATATTATCTGTTAGTTTTTTATTTGTTTTATTTATTTATTTTTCCAGGAGATTCTGACCTCATTTTTTTTTTTACAAACACTCAAATTATTGTAACTACTGTCTTTTTTTTTTTTTTTCAGGAATTGCAGTATAGCTATAAAGTAGTTTAAGAAATTTATTTTTACTTGAGTACACACAAAAAAATGCAGGTTTCCACACAATTACGTCTTTGTCCTAACCATACCTGCCAAAACTCCCATTTTTCCCAGGAGACAGAACAAAACGGGAGATGGGTCTGAAAGTCTCCTGGGAAAAACGGAAAACCTGTCAAATGTTGGCAGGTATGGTCCTAACACAAATCATTCATTCATTAATTTTCTTTTCGGCTTAGTCCTTAATCAGGGGTCGCCACAGCGGAATGAACTGAAACTTATCCAGCATATGTTTTACGCAGCGGATGCAACTGACCCAGCCAAGGCTCGAATCAGCAACCTTCTTGCTTCTTGGTGAGGCGAGAACAATACCCACTGTGCCACCGCGTCGCCCCTGACACAAATCGATTAACTTTATTAGATGTTTTACAAATTTAAGTGGATTTAACATAAAACAATTAAGTTGTCCCCTAAACTAAATTAACTACAAAATTTTATGTTTTCAAATGCATGCACACATTGAATGTATTCTTTCAGTGCTGCATAAGCTTGGTTTGTTACACAGATTTTTTTTTCTCTGTGTTAAAGCATCAACCTGCTTTCTGGCAGCTTATTGGTGCAGCTCATACTTTGCACAGTGTTTAAAACAGATACTTTTACTCTACTCTGAAAGTCTTGATAACACCATCGTGTATTTTTTTTCTTTTATTATTTCCGCAAATAGGATTGTGAAAAATTATTTGTTGTACTCTCCCATTTACTCTAAGTTTACTCTGCTATGACGCCTTCCGCTACTGAGAAACTTGGATATGTGAAAAGGGTCTTGCATGTTAAATAAAAATGAGTACTGTGAGTTATGTCAAATTGTATTAATTTTTAAGTCTTAATGTTTATATTACAGTAAAATAGCATATTGACTTCACCATTTAATATGGAATCTATTAAGAATAATGTGAATTCCTTAAAACCATGCAAGATCGTATTTCTGCAAACCTTTTGTACAAACATAAGCACAAGTCTACCCAATTGTTTTTGAATGAGAGACACAATTTGATCAATTTATAATGATAAAGATCACAATTGGTGAGTCTGTATATTTTACATTTAGATTGCTTTTACAAATGAGACAAGATATACAGTAGTCAATGGGTGTTGCCCAATAGATTTAAGGCAACTTTGAAAATAGGTGATGATACACTTCAAATGTTAACTACTGTACTTAACCTGCATTAGCAATACTTTCTGTTAAAATTCAATTTTCTTCAGGAAATATGAAACTCCCATCGAAAGAGATCTCGTGCAGAACAATTCTTACTATATTTTCTGCCAAAATATGATATTTCTCTGACCTCTATTGTTGAAGTTAATCTTTCGAGGTATATCTGTGGCTGTCTATTGCCACTCTCTCACTTTTAATCTTCTGCTCTTATGCTCTGCCATCACCTCCTACCCTCTTTTTAGCTCCACCTTCTTCTTTGCCTTCTCTAAAGCAATTTGTCCTAAGAGCTGCACTCCTATATGTTCAACACCAAGTCCCTGTGCGGTCGTCTGTGACCTCTTCTGTGTACAACAACAAACCAGAGCTGCGCTGTAGCATGTAATGGCATGTAATCACTCTGACCCCGTGACCTATATGGGTCTGTTGGGATACGATTGGAAGTGAGACTTGTATTGTTGGACTTACTTACTGCCCCCAGCCAGGCATCATATTCTGAGTTTTGCCCTATATGGTGACCGTTCAGTCTTTGGTCTGTATGATTGGATGCACCTGATCGCAGGGATGTAAAGCTTGAGATGTCAGAACATGTGTGTGTCATTTTCAACCTGATGACAGCCTCAAGTAAATGGAGATAAAATGGTTTGGCAGGGATCAAAGCCGAAGATGGCCTGATGGCCCGGAGACTGAGAGTTTTAGATCAACTTTTGACAGAACTGTCAGATGTCATCTTACTTTTGTTGAGGTTTTTAAGGTTTTAGTTTTGTTGTGAGAAGGAATTGTGAAAATCAGCTTTACTGGTTTGTAGGGGTGGGCGATTAATCGATAAGTAACTGAAATTGACATTCAGAACCTATAATCAATCTAATTTTTCCAGGATAATTTTTTCAGTTACTTTCAGTTATGTGGAGTCCCGTGATTCTATTCTGTTAAAGGCTCAGGCGTATTTATATTTCTGCAGCCACTTTTGCAGCCACATCTGATTTCTGGTCAAGTAGGATGATGGACCTATTCTTGAGCAATTACTTTGCACTACGTTGACGATGACTGGAAGCTGCTCTGAGATGCCTTGAGACTATATTTTCCATTACATTAAAATTATTGTAACATTAAATTATTTGCTTATAAAAGATGCAATAAATGCACTGTTTAAATGATTTACAGGATATACAAGAGTTATTTTATTTACAAGAGATACTGCTTATTTTCTACTTCTAATATGAAAAACACTGACAATAATTCATTTAGTTTCCAAAAGTGCAAGTTATTTATTATCCCTTTTTTTTATATAAGAAAAAAAGTGACTGTTCGTTTTAGGCAATGTGTGTTTTAATTTCAGTTGTTCAATGCTGATGTTTAATAAATAATCAAATCAAGCAGCGTTTCCTTCAATTACTTAAAAATCAAGTAATGCACCTTAATCAAAATTTTGATTTTAGGCCAAACCGCCCAGCCATTTGACAATTAACTAAAAGTTGCTGTTTTCCAGCATACAGATTATGGTAGTTACTTGCATACAATTTTTTTTTAATGAAAGTTATATACTTTATAGCATTATTATTATTATTATTATTATTATTATTAATAATAATAATAGAAAGGGTGTGGCACAGTGGGTAGCGCTGTCACCTCACAGCAAGAAGGCCATTGCCATTTGTGTGGAGTTTGCATGTTCTCCCCATATTTACATGGGTTTCCTCTGGGTGCTCCAGTTTTACCCACAAATACAAAGACATGCACTATAGGCGAATTGGTTAAGTTAAATTGTTCATGGTGTATGAGTGTGAATGTCTTGGTCCTCTAGGTTGGGGGTTGAGCTTGGGGCTAACAATCCACCTTGCAATAATTAGATGTTAGGAAACGCTTACATAGTGCCGTTAGATATCAACTTCCATATACAGTAAAGCCCTGGGAGTATTTAAAAAGGAACAACATTGCATAGTTTTGGACTATAATGTAATATAATTCATTTTTAAACGTTTATAAATGGAACTTGTATGAATAATTTAATTAAAATAAAATAATTGCTATATTTTTATCTTTTAGCAACAATTAGTAGTAGAAGTATTGATGATGATTATGATAAATTGCCTATTTTTGCACTTTAATGCAATTAAATGTAACTTTTAGAAATAGAACTTGCATGAATAAATATTTGGAGTTCAGACGCCATCTGAAATATTCTTCTACATGAGCATTTTTCGGAGACTCCTATATTTATGTGCACTAATTTCACATTAAAGGCAATGAAAATAACATATTATTTGACATAAAAGGGAAATTACTCAACTTATACATAGTAGCCTGAGAAAAATACTAATTTTATAAGAAAAATTCAGATGCCAGTTCACTCTTCACTTGTTAAAATAGAGATTTTAGATTTATTTTTATCTTTTAACAACATTTAATAATAATAATAGCAATAACAATAATAACTATTGTTCTTGTTATGGTGGTATTATTATTATTATTATTATTTTTATTTTTTTTTTTTTATTATACTGCGATTTTATTCAGTTGATTGTCAATTATTTTTATTATACATTTTGTCTTCTAGAAATGGGTAGATATTATATATTAGATAAAAAATAAATATTAGATGTTGCGACTTTAAAAGTTTAGCTCTAAAGAGAGGTTAAAGAGGAAACATTTTGATGTGACTCAGTTTGTATAGAGTTGATGGCAAAATGAAAACCAAATAATACAAAAATAAGTTATTTACAAAAGTAAAAAGAAGTCAAACAGTGGAAATATTTCAAAAGAGGATGTCAAGTGGCACCAAATAAAAGAGCAATATAACACAACCCCTAACTAGCTGAAAATTACCTAAAAGAAAATAAACCAATAAAACATCAAAAGATAAATATTAGAAAGCTTAAATATAATTTAAGTGATATGATATTGTGTTTTGTGTGGTGTGACCAGTAAAAGAGAAAGTTTTGATGCCTCAACAAGCCTTTCTACCTCAGTAGGAAGTGAAATAGGCCAATTTTACTCATCCTGTTCATCGTCCGTCATTTCAGTTTTTTAGACCTGTCATTCCATTTTGTTCATTATACGTAAAGTAAAATAAAGAGCAGATATGATCAGACAATTTGAGCAAACAGACACTGCTCGATTCCTTCCACGTTTTTTGAGACAACTAAACTGGTGATAGTGGTCTCAAAGCACAATCAAATACATCAATCACTTTCTTCAGATACGAGCCAGTAAATTATTCATTCTTTCCAAATAAAGGTCTCATCATGGCTGCCAAGATATCAGCTTGACATATGCATTAGGCCGCAAGACGCTGATGAAATCCACTTGCAAAGCTGTGAAACCTCCAACTTATAACCTAGGGACTCACACTTTTAACGAAATGGAAGACAGCGGGGAGAAAGGAAGAAAAAAAAAAGAGCATTGTCAGATCAATAGCCTTATCCAACCGATTCTCTGTTCTCACCCTGTTCTGCTCTTTGGTTCCCTCACAAACGTTTTGAGTGATGACAGCATGCAAGATTGTATGGGAGCAGTAAGGTGATCATATGGGACGAGGTCTGCTCCACTGTGTTGATTGTGGGCTTATAACGGAGACTGAGGGGAGGTAAAATGTTTGAGAATCAGACTTCACCAGTCATGCTGTATGTTTCGTAAATGCTAAAAGGACTCAATTGGTTAAAATTGTTAAATTGGGAATCAAGTTTTTGATTCATTAAACAATCCAATCATACGAGTCATTTGCTGCATATTCAGTCTTCACCGGTTGTGTTGTATGTATATGATTCACTAAAAAGTACCAGCTCATAGCCATGCTTTGTTTCTAAACTAGTGTTTCCCAACCCTGTTCCTGAAGGCACACCAACAGTACACATTTTCAACCTTTCCCTAATCAAACTAAGGATGCAACAATTAAACGGTTTCACTATTAACCGTGCTTTAATTCATCAAGGGTAATTAATTGTAAAGACTTCTCAACACCATGTTTCTGCATGGAAAAAAACTGCTGCAACTAAACAAAGTTACGCCAACTGTGCGCTAGTTAAAAGTTCCAAGCTTGTACACTGAGGCATGGACACTGGATTAACTTTAGCTGCATCCCAAATGGCACACTATACACTATTCAATTATGCACTATGTACTTGAGCACTTACACACTCAACAGCATAGTATATGGACGTAGTGTTGTCCCAAATGGAACACTAATGTTTTTTTTTTTTACTAAGCGGACATTTAAACCATTTGCCGGTTACCAAATTAGCGAAAATAAATGACTAAACTACCAAATAATACCTGCCATGAGTATAACCGCATTCACCCTTGGGAGGCGACATAATCATTCTTATAGGAGAATTTTGCTTTCACCATCCAAAATAAATAAATTAATCCAACATGAGCGCTTGAGCTCCGCTACATGAGCAAAGCAGTGGCCGTTGAGTGTGTGAGGTGTCCAACATAACACACTTAATTTCAACGGTTGAACAAGTCCGGGTAATTAAAGTGCACTTATTCTTTTAGAGTTTTCAGTGTGAACGCACTACTTACACTATTTATACTAAAAAAATGGCGTAGAATAGTGCATAAGTTTATGAAGCACCTTATGCCTGATGTTGTGTCTTTTACGGGCAAGTTCGTTATTTGCAATGGAGGCATGGGGCTTGTGTGTACATATTGGGAGTGATCTGCTCATGCTTTTCAGGTGCAACTACACAGTAAAACCCAAAAACCATTTGAGGTAATCGATTGCCAATAAATCATTTAAGTTCAACAACTAATTCTAATGAGTACTGTGAACTTATTCCATTTGAGGAAATTAAACAATTTAAGCACAGTTAAACCCAATAAATGAAGAGAACTCAAATCATCTGAGTACTGGAAAACCCAATAAGTTAAGGCAACTCGAACAGTTTGAGGAAAACAGTTGCTACAAACCATTTGAGTTGTTAAACTAATCTATATGAGTAGCTACTGTGAATTTACTCCATTTAAGTTGAAGTAATGAGGTATTAACTCATTACCTTCAACACTGAGTTCAAAACTCTTTTCAAATGTGTCAGATTAACTTTCAGTCAATTTTGAGTTCACTACACTCATTTCATTTGATAAAGTTGACTTTTGGGTTTTACGATGTAGTTAAAAGAATGCAGCAAGCGCACCGTTTGTCACGTGACAAGAACTGGCCTTTGAACTTCATGTTTGTATGTAAAATACAAAATATGCACTACTCCAAAAAAAGAAAAAAATACCAAACAATATTGTAATATAGTTGATCAAAAGTGGCTTTCAGACAGGTTCAGCAGCCTTCGACTATGGTTGTTCTCTTTAAAAGGGAAATACTTAGCTAAAATGTAGCTTAGATTTACTTTAGACATTTTTTTAATTATTTATTTATTTATATATTTATTTATTTATTTATTTACTTATTAATTGTTCTGTTGTTTATTTTCAGTGTGAAAGTATTACTTATGTTTAAAAGCCACAATTTTATTTCATTTATTTTCATAGAAATGGACTTTTGTTTGTTTGTTTTTTTATTATTATAATTTTTTTTTTTTTTTTTGCTGTGTTAATTGGTTGCTGAGCAGCAACAAATAAGACTTAATAAAATATAAGGAGTTCTCACATGATTTTTTCTAAACTACTAGTGTTTTGAAATTAATGATTGCACAATAATTATGAGAACCATGAAACCGGGATTATTCCTTAGACTATAATTGTAAAACCAAGATCTAAAATTGTTGCATCCCAAAAATCAAACACACCTGAATCAACTCATCAGAACATTAGAAGAGTCTGCAAAACCTGAAGTTAATGGGTCTTATGTACTGTTAAATATGTAAGTTGTGTTAAATGTGTTGGTGTGCCTCCAGCAACAGGGTTGGAAAACTTTTCTAAACTACTAGGAAAGAATTGGCATATACAAATTGTTTGATTGGGAATTACACTGCTCTGTTCAGACTGTATGTATACACACAAAAAAATCTAATCATAAGTCGTTTGTTTGAGAATTGGACTACACTAGTCACACCGTATTGTTTGATTCACTCAAAATACTCAAACTAGTTAAAGTAGTTTAACTTGGCTTGTTTTAGGTTTTTGATTAACCTAAAATGAACCATTTTATAAAAGCAACTGTTTGAATATATCTACTCTTTGACCTGAATTGAGTGATGACAGCATGCAAGATTGTATGGGAGCAGGAAGGTGGTCAGATGGGACGAGGTCTGCTCCACGGTGTTGATTGAGGGCTTATAACAGAGACCGAGGGGAGAAAAGCGTGCATGCTTTTTACCCACACTGGAGCGTGCAATCCCAGCCGGAGCAGCTGCGGAGGAAGTCTGTCGAGAGTCTGCTCCAGTGTCCGGATGGAGTCGCGGGTTAATGTGGCGTCTCGTGGCAAGAGGGGGCAGGGGATGTAATTACGCTCAGGCTGAATGCTTACATTAATGAAGTTTTAAAGCTCCACGTTTTCCTCAGGCCTCGCTAATGAGCCTTGCGCATAATTAGCAGCTCGCCTGATGAAGTTGTTAGGCTGAGGACAGCTCACACCCCTACTGCTGATGACGGGCGGGCTCTACAGCGCCACTGATGGGCTCAAAGGAACTCACACTGATCAAAAGCAGGCTTCCCAGATGGCTTTTTGTAGTACGGGGCAACTTTACCAAGTTCTGCCCTCAGGCGACAAAACATCTAGCTAGTCTTACACATCTTACAGATCAGGCCTTTTGTAGTTAACTTCTGTTATTCTTTTTCTCCGACGGCCCTTAAAATGCAGCATGAATGGTGTTCTGATAATTGTGTTAATGTTCAGACCACCCTTATGTCCAGATCACCCTCGTGTTGTATATGATGTTTACACCAGGATTCATAACTTATCCAAAATCTACCCAGAAAAACACTGTATATTAATTGGACAGGCTCATAATATTATTTTTTCAGATCATGCAAAACCCTGACCTTGGTTTTGTTAGCATTGAGCAGAACTGCTATTTATCTGATTGGCCTAAATCAAAATTGTATTTAGGTATTTTTTTTTTAAGTAATTTTTTTGTAAATACTTGTAAGTATTTGCCCATTTGTCTGATATTTAACATTCCCAGTTTGCTCCTATATAATTCTGTATAAATACACAAATATCGCACTGCTGCTTGTGTGATGTAGCGTTTAAACAACAGTTTGACGGCATAATCGTGTATTTAAAAAAGAAAATCAAATGCGTAGAGTCTCAAATCTTTTTATATGAGAAACTACTTTCTTCCGCCATTCATTCACATCTGCATATGATGTCAGAACAGCAGAAACCATTGCTAAATTACCAATGTCACTTTAGAGTTAGTATTTGAATGATTATCTAGCGTAATGTCTAAAGTGATGACAAAGCAGGTGATTTCGCTCCCATTTTAAGATTATAAGGCTGAACAGAGATCTGTATTTCTCTATTACAATTGGGAGATCACAATTATTAACCCAGAAAAAGCCAAAGTAGCACAATCACTACCAGATTACTATGGTAAAAATACAGCACTACAAGATACGAAAGATAGAGATCGACTTAGAATGTCACTTACCTGCTTTATAATGAGTTGCTGTAATTTGAATTTTTTTACTGAGTTTTTCCTCCTCTAAGAATGTATTATGGTGACGCAGTGGTGCAGTAGGTAGTGCTGTCGCCTCACAGCAAGAAGGTCATTGGTTCAATCCTTGGCTGGGTCAGTTGGTGTTTCTGTGTGGAGTTTACATGTTCTCCCTGCGTTCGCGTGGGTTTTCTCCGGGTTCTCCGGTTTCCCCCACAGTCCAAAGACATGCGGCACAGGTGAATTGGGTAGACTAAATTGTCCATAGTGTATGAGTGTGCATGGATGTTTTCCAGAGATGGGTTGCAGCTGGAAGGGCATCTGCTGCGTAAAACATGAGCTGGATAAGTTGGCGGTTCATTCAGCTGTGGTGACCCCGGATTAATAAAGGGTCTAAGCCGAAAAGAAAATGAATGAATGAATAAAGGACATATCATGTGGTCTCTGTCACCATCTTGTGGCAGAAGGTCAACCCTCTTTGCTCTGCTCAATGACAGGCTAATGGCTGCTGACTAATTTGTCTAAATCTCCAAAATTATAACTATTACAAACTACAAAATTATTACTACCTTATGAATAAACTGCATAGTTTAAATCTAAACAACTACATTCTCGTCTAAAAAAACTCAAAAGTACATTGTTGACCAACAGCAGCAATATTTGTCAAATTTTTGTCAGTTAAGGAAGTTGCAGAATATTGCACTCATTATTATTGTTTTTTTTTTTTGTCACGTATATTTCTTATCTGAAATTATGTATTGAGAATGTGTTTTGAAAGTCAAATTAACCTAGTAGTAATCCTTGTTTAGTAATATGGATAAATGATTTAAAAAATATGTAATATGCATTTTTACTAATATAATAACAAGTAGACAACACTAAATGCTTGTCTAAAAGGGCTATGAAATGTTATGAAATCACATTACTGTTAAATAAGTGGGAAGGGTCTTGACTAAATTGAAACACAAGTGGCCCAAAAAGCTGCATATTAATAACATGTGAAAATGTTAATGTGTCTTAGGGTCTTACAATTGAAATTGCATGTAAAATTGCCATTTACTCATCTGATGTATTTTTGTTCTTTTGCAGAGCACACAATGGTCTGGATTGAAATAACATCCTGGTGAGTAAATATTGATATAAGATCCTTTTTTTTATAGAAAACTATATCATACTGTATTATTCTTTTACACAGTTTGCATGCCTCTTCATTTATATACTTAGATTAAGTTTTTGACTTTTATAAAGCTTAACGTTTCCAGATAACATAAGAAACATGCAAGCGTACTTGCTTATCTGTAAGTAACACTTAAGCACTTGTTCAACTGGAAAAAAAACAATGCTAAAGGTATTCTCCTTCTGTATCAGAATGTCTTTCTTTTGGTCTGTGTAACTCCGCCCACTGCCAGTTCACCCAATTATATTTTGGCACCACAGGATGCCTTGGCAGAAAACACAGTTTATTTAATTTCATTCATGAAGGCTGCCTCAATATATGCAGGGGCACAGCCAAAAATGTGACCAAATGAAACGAATGTGACACAATTTGATGCAGATTCAGAGTAATATAATACCACATTAGGTGGTTTTTATTTAGCAAATAATAAATGTATTATAAAAACTTAAACATTAGCTGAGCAGCTAACATTGTTGCTTGATTGTCAGGCATTCTTACCCCTTTTGGTGATGTCAATCTGGCAACCTGCATTTGTGTGGAGTCACAAGTCGGAAAAAAAGCTCTCTCCAATATTTTGAATTTGGACTTTAATATTGTCAATCCTGCATACTGCATCTTAAAATATATATACAAAATAACAATATGGACATTGTTCACACTGAAAACTCATTTGAAATTCATACAAACACCAGGTGTAAACAGGACATTGTTACCAGTGCTGTAGACAGCCTGCCAAAATGTGAAATCCAAGACACCATGTTCCACTTTGTCAAACCACAGCCCCTGTGCGCCACCGGTAACATGTATGCAAGCACGCACAATCATTTCTCAATATCACGCTCCGTCAATCGTGACATGGATTATCACTTTTCTTTCACACCTCTCCCACTTCACTTCCTGTTTTTGTGACACTTAAAAGCTCATATCTCAAGTCTGGGCTCAGACAAGACAAGCAAAACCCTCTCACATCACAAAAAACTTCTGTTTCGTCACTTACTGTCAAAGCCACAGCTTGCCAGGCCCGCTTTAGTACAGCTCGGTGCAACAAAAGAGCCCGACGAGACTCTAGACACCGCTAGATTAGCTGGAGGGGTGTTTGTTTTCATCGGAGGCATCTGGAAAGCTGTACCGGATGTGTAGACAGAGAATGACCTTTCCTGTTGCACTCACGTCAGTCATAGCTAGCTTTGAGATTGAAGGCTGGAGAGTAAAGGAAGATGAAGGGTTGGGGTAAATTGACCTTGAGTCGGTGCTACAGGTTTAGCGAGACCACCGGGGTGAAACCCCAATGGACGTTTTAAGTAGTGAGCATGTCAGGCTGAATGTGTTGGTGAAAGTCTAGCTTGACAGCACATGCACATACATACATTTCAGCCCACGGGAGTTTGGGATCGATAGGGTGTAATTGCCCTCCACGCACAGCCCTGGCCATGAATCACAGAGTGTATGAAGAGGACGAGGGTTGCTTGCACAAGTGTGTGTGTGTGTATGAGTGTATGTAGATCACTAAATGTAGGCAATCTAGCTCTGATTATTATGAATCCTTAGTGATTTTAGTTTTTATTAAATAAGATTCTAATTATTCATTCACTTTAGTAATTTAATAAAGAGAAAGTGGCATCAGCTAACAGCCTACTGTATGTTTTGATTTAATAAAGAAAATAAAATGGCACAAGTATTTCTACCCTAGTAGATTCAAGGATACTGATTAAATTTAATGAAGAGGCTTATAGGAGTCATTGGGTTTTAGAGAATGTATGTTTATAATTCACTAGAAAGAATGGCTTCATAAGAGTCATTTGTTTGACAATCAGACTTCACTAGTCATGCTGTATGTTTCGTAATTGCTAAAAAGCATCGATTTATAAAAATTGTTAAATTGGGAATCAAGTTAAAAGAAGTAAAAAGAATCCAAGTAAAAAGAATCCAAACAAACTAGTCATTTTGCTACGTATTCACCAGTTCATCAGTTGTGTTGGGTGTAGCGCATTACAAGTAACATGAGTTACATAATAATATTACAAGTAATGCATTACTTAAAAAAATTAAGTAATAATATTTGAGTTACTTTTTAGTTTCATTAATTAGCAAAAAATAAGTAGCTGAATTAAAATTAACAGTCACGTTGAATCCCACACTCAATGAGAGATTACAGGAACAGCCAGAAGCCAAGATGGCAGAGCCTTGCATTTCTGCGATGGAAGTTTTCTCATTATTCTGAGTGAATCAGACAAATGAGACTGTTCTTATTCAAATAATAAGTCTTATATGAGTCACTTCGTTTTAGAGAATGTATATTTATGATTCACTAAAAGGAATGGCTTCATACGAGTCATGCTGTATGTTTCGTAATTGCTAAAAATAATCGATTTGTACAAATTGTTAAAATGGGAATCAAGTTTTTGATTCCCTATAAAGAATTCAATCATGCGAGTCATTTGCTGCAACTTCAGAATTCATAAATTGTGTTGTTAACAGTGTTTGGATCGATCGCATTACAAGTAACGCGAGAAACTTAATAATATTACTTTTCTAACATAGTCACATTGAATCCCACACTCAACTGAGAGAATGTAGGAACAGACATAAGCCAAGATGGCAGAGCCTTACATTTTTACAATTGATTCGTTCAGAATAATGCGAACTTCCAATCGCAGAAATGTAAGGCTCTGCCATCTTAGCTTCTGTCTGTTCCTACATTCTCTAATGGAGTGAGATTCAATGTGACTACGTAAATTTTAACTCAGCAATTTTTTTTTTAAAGCTAATTAATTAAACTAAAAATTATCTCTCATTCCATTTTTAAAAAGTATAACTCAAATATTATTGCTTAATTTTGTTAAAAGTAATGCATTACTTGTTACTTAAAGTAATATTATGAGTTTCTCGCGTTACTTGTAATGCGTTACTCTCAACACTGCCTACAGCACAATTGATGAACTCTAAACATGCAGCAAATGACTGAATTCTTTTTAGCGAATCAAAAACTTGATTCCCAATTTAACAACTTGTACAAATAAATTATTTTTAGCAATTACGAAACACACAGCATGACTAAGTCTGATTCTCAAACAAATGACTCTTATGAAGCCTTTCCTTTTAGTGAATCATAAACATGCATTCTCTAAAACCCAATGACTCACTTAAGACTTATTATTTGAATAAGAATAGTCTTATTTGTTTGATTCATTCAAAATAATGACAAAACTTCCAGACGAGTCGCATTCACTAATAAGGCAAACACATTGCTTTACACTTTCATTAATCTGTATATATGGCGAATAGCTTGAGGGTCAGGATTTTTTCATTGTTCTTTTTCTACTTTTTTTTTTTTTTTTTTAAGGTAAATGAGGGTGTAGGCTATAGGGTGCATATTTAATTGCAGAGCTCCTTTATTAAAAAAAAAAAAAAAAAGAAAGAAAACATTCTGCATGTTATGAAACCAATCAAGCCTCAGCCAAGTCAGAAAAAGTCATGCAAAAGTAACAAAAAAGTAACGAAGTACCGCAACTAGTTCCTTTATTTGGTGGAGTAACTCAGTTTTGTAGTGCATTACTTTCTAAAGTAACTTTTCCCAAGGTGTGTTTTAGGTTTATGATTCACTAAAAAGCTCATAGACATACTATATGTTTCTAAACTACTTAGAAAGAATTGGCTGATACAAATAGTTTGTGAATCGCTCTACTCTGAATCAAAAGTCATTTGCTCTAGATTCAGATTTAACTAAGTGTGCTGTACATTGCATTATCTATCTATCTATCTATCTATCTATCTATCTATCTATCTATCTATCTATCTATCTATCTATCTATCTATCTATCTATCTATCTATCTATCTATCTATCTATCTATCTATCTATCTATCTATCTATCTATCTATCTATCTATCTATCTATCTATCTATCTATCTATCTATCTATCTATCTATCTGCCATGGTATTTAGATAAAATATATAATGAAATATTTTTTTCCCAACCCTCTGCGCATATCACACGCTAGAGCTTCTTGCCGTAATCCTTTCCTCTTGCTACAGCAGCACACCTACAGTCATTACACTGAAACACTCCACTGATGCACTAAATTGGTGTTTTGGCAACAAAAATATTTCTCATCAGAGGGTTAGACCTTTTTAGACAGTAATTGGAACGGTGCAATATTGTGTTTTAGCTGGCCTGCGTTCATCCCATCAGCTTCTGAGCTCCAGGACACCACAGCTATACTCATTAAATGCATCGCCATATATAATGTCAGCCTCTTTAACACATTGTGGAGTGCAGCATAGCGATAATCTTGTACTGCTCTGAAGGAAAATGCATGGAATGATTTCAAGAGCCTTACAACATTAGTATGAATATTTAGTTACAATTTTGGCTGCAGGCAAATAATGCTTAACCTTTTGTGTATGTTTATTTAACCCACGTTGCTGCTACTTTTCACACTTCAGATCCAAATAGCACTCATTAGCTGAAATCGGGTATCACACAAGTAATTAAAAAGTTTTGGCTTCGCGTGGGTCTCTAAAATGTTTCAAACATGTCAGCAGTTAAACGTCTGCTTTTATAACGCTCGCTCACTGTACATGTCTTGCGGTTTAACAATTCATTAAAGTAATGATTGTGGTCATGAGATTAATGGCACAGTGACAGTCGCTCCGTCACATTGAAACCCTGTAAAAACTTCAACATGCTAGTTTTTTTCTTTAAATCACTGTCAAGACTATAATGTTGCTCATTAGCATGTGAATTCATTAGCTCCTCTTCAGAGGCCGTTGTTTTGTTTAATAGTTCAAAGACAAGCAGAGTGACAAGGCAGCCACTGTTTCTTTTGCATTTGATTAACATGATGAACCACTGCTCTAATCTGTGGAAATGCAGACAATTTAATTTCCTTAAAATAGTATTTATTTACCCGGTACAGGGTCCGTGATGTCATCGACTTTCGCTTCAAGATTTAAAGGGCTAGCACTGCACCAGACCCCCTTAAGTGGTTTCGTTTGAAAGTGTAGAATCTATATTTTATGCACATATGCATCACTTTGGTTTTTATTCTACTGTACAAAAGTTATTTACACTTAAATACACAGTATTTTGGATACCCAAGCTGGGTATTGAACATTGGTTCATTGTCATACTTTTCATATGGTTCCTATATGACACATGTACAAGTTATAGCTCAAATGAAAGCTCTTGCCGGTGCTCATACGGTTCTAGCATTCGTTTTACTGGATTATATTCAATAAGCAGCTCCATATAGCACAGACAGCTGTTATCTCCTACCTTTATGCTGTGCGCTTCAGGGCCATTTTTCCTCTGTTTTTGAGGTGATGTGAATAAGTAATCCTTTTATATGTCTGACGTGGTCCAAACACAGTGAATTATGTTTGATCAAACAAAAGAATAGTGAAATATGAAAACAATGATCGGTCCCTGTGGCTTGTATAGCACCTCTTATCAGTTGGAATACAATACCTTTTGCATAGATTATGGTAGAGACATTTTTCTTTTTTCCTATGATTACAGACATGTGCAGGAACCACCAAAATTAATTACAGCAAGCTAGACCACACAGAACCTAAAAGGTACACATTCAAATTTGAGTTTTTAAAAAAAGACTCTTTTTTTTAGGTGTTTATTATAACAAAGACAGCATATACAGTCATTTTAAACACTTTCAATAGTGTTTTATGAAAATTCAAAGGGTTTTCTTGATACCAAATTTTTGCATTTATATCTCTGCATATGGATTTGGGAAGCTTTTAAATTTGGGTAGGCAAGATCCAGGCAGAAATCCCAAAATAGCACTAGAGTTTAACTGGTTACTCTGCCTAAGGTTGGTTCTGATTGGAATTGGCCTTAGAATTGGTTCTGGTTTTATTAGCATACACAAAAAAATTACTTTTGCTGCTTTAAGCTTATTTTAAATGAGTTGAAATGACGACTCTTAGGTTTTTTTGGTGGGACAACTTAATTGTTTAATGTTTAATCCACTTAAATTTGTAAAAACAAGTAAGTTTTGATTCGTAAAATTGTTTTGTCAACTTTTCAGTTTCATTTTTAGCTCCACCCTACTTTCAAAATATAGGGCTGAGAGCACAATCTCATTTGAATTTGAAGTGACGGTCTCCATACTGGCACAGCTTGGATAAACAGATACAAAGAGTTATAAAACCTTTTTTATTTGGTATTTTCAGCTAAAACTTCACATACACACTCATTAGACATTTGGATTTATTTAACATTTTGTAATAAGGGATATAATAGGTTCGCTTTAAACATTAAAGTACTTTACATTATTATTTGTTCGTTTTTCTGGAAAGACATTTAGAGCTTTACAAAATAAAAATAAATTGTTATGAATATTTAGCTACAAATATTGAGTAGAAAAATAATGTTTAAGATCTTCATGTGTGTGTTTTTTTTTTTTATTCATATGCTAAAAAGTCATCATGTAAACAAATCTTGCACACTGAGTCTGATGCGTATTAATTAATCCATTGCGAATGAACAAAGGCATTTTAAGCCACAGCCATATCACACTGCAGCCCAAGACCGGTTACTCGCTGAAGCTAAGCAGGGCTGAGCCTAGTCAGTACCTGGATGGGAGACCACATGGGTTGCTGTTGGAAGTGGTATTAGAGAGGCCAGTAGGGGGCGCTCAACCTGTGGTCTGTGTGAGTCCTAATGCCCCAGTAAAAGTGAAGGGGACACTACACTGTCAGTGGGCGCTGTCATTCAGATGAGATGTTAAACTGAGGTCCTGACTCTCTGTGGTCATTACAAATCCCATGGTACTTCTCGTAAAGAGCAGGGGTGTAACCCCAGTGTCCTGGCCAAAGTCCCTCAATCGGCCCTTACGACCATGGCCTCCCAATCATCTCCATCCACCGAATTGGCTCTATCACTGTCTCTCCACTCCCCCAATAGCTGGTTTGTGGTGAGCGCACTGGAGCCGGTGTCCTATGTCCAAGTGGATGCTGCACACTGGTGGTGGTGTGAAGAGAACCCCCTCATGATTGTTAAGCGCTTTGGGTGTATGACCATACACAATAAATATGCTATATAAATACACCCAATCCATTACAGTGACACTTTGTTCTCCTCTCTTCTCCAAAGTAGAGAAAGAAAGAAGAATAAGCTTCATAGTTTGTTCATCCAATACTGCATAAAGGGTGAAGAGTTCAGCTCATTATCAAAGAGCTGCACTATGATTATCCCGGAATGCAAAGTTTATTTCAGGAAATTAGTGGAATATATGGGTTCTCAACTGTCTACCACATTTTCTTTATTTCATATACTGTGTTTGTCATAAAAGTATATGTAGCTCAAATGACTACATTGTGTATTTAGCTTGTTGCTTGTATGGTGACTCTGAAATGTCAAAACACCTCTCAAACCTCATTTTCATGTGCGAAAAGCAGGAAAAAAATTAACCCAATTAGTTTTTTTGTTTTGTTTTTATGTCGGCCGAAAGTTTTTGGAGGCAGTGTATCAATACAATTCACACCATTTATTTTTAACGTGCGGAATTTACAGACAAAAATTTTGGATTCAGTGTGCAATAGCCTTAAGCCTTCTGTTGGTGTATATTTAGTCCATGTTACTACTTAGTTCATTAATTTGCAGTATGAGTACAATTTAGAAAATTTCATCTAATAAGCAAAAATTAGCTGTCACACTAAAACACAACAAACCCTTTAAATTTAACTGATATTCAAAGTAGAACTAGATAAATATTATAAAATGTTTGTGGTAATATTATTATTGCTCAAAATTATAGTTGTACAATATGGCATCTGTTAAAAAAGCAAGACACCTCTAACTCCATTTAGTTTTCTTATTTGTGATGTATCATTGTACTTCACTATGTTCCAGTAAAGGTAAAATATAGTTTGGGAGAGTGTCTGAAATTCTTAAATAAATGCAGAGACAATAATGAACATTTCTAAGTGTAACTTATTTCAGTTGTAAACATGCAATATATGGATTTTGTGAATTTATATACTGTAAGTAAATAAGCTCAGCACTTTCTACTGACGATGATATTGTTGTCTGTATACAATGACAAGGCGACAACAGCAGATGTGGACTAAAACACACCATGTGTTGCTAAATAAAATCGATTCTTGAATTGCCATCAGTCAAGATGATTTCAAAAAAAGAGCCATCCTGTTTCCTTTAGCTTGCTCTGTGCTTTTTCTCTTCCACGGACCCCCCCACCCTCGCTTTATTTATTTGCCCAGGTCTCATTCAATTGAGCGAGAGATCCCTCCATGAAAAGGGCAGACTGCCAAGCCACGGCGACTGTGACAGAGCAATGCATTAGGACATTAAGACACCCACTCCCTTGCTGAAAATCAATCACACACTTCTGCATGCATTATGGGCAGAGAAGGGCACCCGGCAGATTGCTTACTACCTCCACGTCTGCAGTCGAGCCAGCCCTACCGCCATGTCCTTTCTGTTCTTATCATCCCCCTGTTGAAGACGAGGGCTGGGACCCAAACACGCCAAATGTCTCTTACTCAGGTGAAGAAGCAGCCTTGGCTGGAAGGTTGTTATCTTGAGACTAGCAGGGCAGCCTGGGTGTTTTTTTTCATGAGATTAAGCCAAAGCATGTGCAGACTGTGGGAGTTATAAGTGCAGTTTTCACAAACAAAAAGAAAAAAATACACATCTTCCCTGCTGAAAAGACTAGCTTAGACCAGCAAGAATTTCCATGGCTGGTTTGGCATTTGTCTTGCTGGTGGACCAGCATAGCAAAACTTTGTTGTTAAGTACATGCATTTTTATGTGTGGATATACAGACTGAACAGAGCCTCAAAACATTGCAGTATGTGGCCAGATGATATGCAAACCATGTTTCTCAGATGACTAAAACTAGCCAACTTCTTTCTAGTGAAGATTCCATGCATAATCCAAGTAAAGACATTTACATTGACATGCAGGAATAATATAATGTGGGGATGATCTTCACTGATATGTTTATGAACAGACACGTTTCAGTACATTCTGGTTGTTTCCACACACGTTCAGGATTATATATTGATTTGTTATGTGCACGCTGCTGAGTTTAGTCATTCTGAATGCATCCGCATGCTGTAGATGTGCATAAATATATGAATTAGTTATTAGATGTCCTTTTAGAGTCTCCAAGTCTGCTTATTTTTGGAAAGATGCCTACATTTATCTTGAAAAAGCTTGTTTCAAGGTACAAAGAAAATACAGTTTTGAGAGAATCTTTCTTTAAACTGGATTTTAGTTAATAGAATTTTAGCAATTACTAATATATATTTGTCGTCATCCCAGTTGTCTTGTAGTTGATCATTTGGAGAAGTGGCAGAAGGTGGATTTTTATTTATTTATTTATTTTCCAATGAATCTTCTGTTGAACTGCATCCCAATCATCATAAATATTGCAGAAGATCTATTGGAACCAGCATGGACCCAAGATTCTCATGGAAATCAGTCAATTTTGGTGAAGGAAAAATCATGGTTTGGGATTACATTCACTTTGAGGGCGTGCGAGAGTTCTGCAGAGTGGATGGCAACATCGACAGTCTGAGGTATCAAGACATTTGTGCTGCCCATTACATTACAAACCACAGGAGAGGGCAAATTCTTCAGCAGGATAGCTCTTAGTCTCGTACTTCAGCCTCCACATCAAAGTCCCTGTAAGCGAAGAAGGTCAAGGTATTACCGGATTGACCAGCCCAGTCACCAGACATAAACATATATATATATATATATATATATATATATTAGTATGAAAATACTTGTAATTAAACATTTAAGTCTATTGATGGACCAACTTTTTATATCCAAAGTCTCAAAGACCCTAAATAATGTTCATGTACAAATATACGTTTTATTACTTCTGTGTTCAGTTCGTGATCTACTCAAAAACCACAGAACAGAGCAATAGACGTACAAAATTGTAACTACCACAAACTATATAGCCATTTGTGAATATTATTATAACCTTAGTGTCAAAATTGTGATTGTTTTTATTTTTATTTTTTTTACTTTTGTCAAGCTAATAAAATGCCTGTCAGTACTGTGTAAGAACTATGTAAAACTTTCCAAATAGCTAAGCATGGAAATGTCTAGTGGTCCAATGAATGCATTTAGCTTGACAAAAAAAAATTGAGCGCACCTGTTCTGTGTCATCTGTTCTCATAAGTCTTTTTATATGGTTACAACTGCTCAAGGTGAACAACGGAGAGAGCAGATGAGTTGAGGGATGAACAAATGTACCAGCAATTGCAAAATGTTGGAGAAAGTGGATAAAATAGACCCTGAAACAGCGAAATTACAGTCTGTGGCAGCACCTGATGTCGAGGCTGCTTATTTACATGTAGATTGGATCTGGGCCACCTTGCAATACATCATTTTTTACTGCTGTATATAGTGTTTTTTTCAATCCAAACTCCATTCATTTTATTAGTGTTGTGAGTCTTTTTCAACTTTTTCGACTGGCTGCTATATAGTGTTATTTATGCATATGTTTGTTGTCCAACCTGTATTTAATGACTCAAAACTATTTAAAAAAAATAGGTTATCATGCACAATAAGAGTTATTACAAAATATAGTCATAATTAAGGGTGGGATAAGATTTCAAAATGTCTCCTTTGTCTCATGAGAAAT
Source organism: Danio aesculapii (assembly GCF_903798145.1). Taxonomy (NCBI): domain Eukaryota; kingdom Metazoa; phylum Chordata; class Actinopteri; order Cypriniformes; family Danionidae; genus Danio; species Danio aesculapii. Next base: position 39,671,394 of record NC_079446.1, read on the forward strand.
GTGTCATCACACTACTTCTAGTCAAAATATAAGCATAGTTACTAAATTTGACTAAATAAGTGAAGTTGATATAAAGGTTGTTATAATTTTTTAATTTTTATTATCCAGTTTTTGACACCATAATCAAATTAGTTTCTGATATCTGTGTGCAGTTATTGGAGTTGAATGTTTTGTTGTGTACAGGGATTTCTCTGTGGAGCATCAGACCTTTTGGTTTATTTTTAGCAGAGGTAATTATACATTCTCTGTTTCCATTCATTATGTGCTTCATTGTTTGCTTCATTAATCAAATTCCCACGTTGTCAGAAAGTGATGTTTTGTTGAATACTAGAAACACGGTCAATAGTTACTGATTTAAAGATGCGAAGTCGGGTCATTCCTCAGCTTCATTAGGTCCAGTTATCACATAAGAGAAACATGAAAATAGTCATTAAGCAGATGTTTTTCTATAATTATAATCAGGATTATAATTCTGTAAGTGACAATTATGTTTATTCTATGCAAAATGTGTTTGTCACAGAGCCAATTAGAACTAAACCTAAATGTTTAGACATTTTATAACGTTGATTATTTAAAATACAGTGAACCCTGTGAAACCAAAGTGAAAACAAACTTGTCATGATATACAGTATATCTGTGATATAAACGTTTATAAAGTATAAACAACTGAAAATATATGTCAATGTTTGCTTGTTTGCTGAACAAGTTCATTCATTCATTCACTTGCCTTTAGCTTAGTCACTTTATTCATCAGGGGTCACCACAGAGGAATGAACCAATAACTTTTCCAGCATATGTTTTACACAGCGCATACCCTTCCAGCTGCAACCCAGTACTGGGAAACATCCATGCACTCTCACATTTACACACATGTACTCACATTTACACACTACGGCCAATTTAGTTTCTTGAATTCACCTACACCGCGTCTTTGGACTGTGGGGGAAACCTGAGCACCCGGAGGAAACCAACACCAACAGAGGGAGAACATGCAAACTCCACATAGAAATGACTCAAACCAAAGATCTTCTTGCTGTGAGGTGACAGTGCCAACCACTGAGCTACCATGCCGCCCACTGAGCAAGTTCTTACTCTGTTTTTTTAAATGAATTACATTTTAGTTGTATTTTTCCAATTATATATTATGTAGTCATCTGGGGAAAAGGTGTGAAAAAAATGAAATTTTTTCTTACATTTTAAAGCAATTCCACAAGGTACAAGATTCATGTTTATTTCTTTCTGTGACCAGTATTAAAGAAGAATGAATGCTCACACCACATTAAAGAGCATGAAAACAGCATTTATTGTTTGAATCTCAATTATGAAATTATAAGAATTTTATTTTATTTATTAATTTATTTATTTATTATAAGTTATCATAATGGCGATGCAGTGGGTAGTACGTTCGCCTCACAGCAAGTAGGTCACTGGTTCGCGCCTCGGCTGGGTCAGTTGGCGCTTGTGTGTGGAGTTTGCATGTTCTCCGTGTTGGCATGGGTTTCCTCCGGTTGCTCTGGTTTCCCCCACAAGTCCAAAGACCTGGCACTGGTGAATTGGGTATGCTATAATTGACCGTAGTGTAAGATTATGCGTGTGAATGGGTGTGTATGGATGTTTCCCAGTGATGGGTTGCGGCTGGAAGGGCATCCTTTGCGTAAAACATATGCTGTATAAGGCGGTTCATTCTGCCGTGGCGACCCCTGAATAATAAAGGGACTAAGCCGAAAAGAAAATGAATGAATGAATGAATGAATGAAGTTATTATAATGTTCAAAAAACTTCAGCTGTCGTGTTCATTTGCAAACACAAATCAAATAAATTGATAAATTGATTTATTTTCTGAAGGTAAATTTGAGAAGATATTCTTTGAACTGAACACTTTATTTTTACAGTGAGATGAGACACATCAACCCTTAACTGACTAAGCCAGGTGTATTGTTCACTTTTACTACCCTTTCATTGTGTTGGTTGTTGTTTTTGCCTCATTGGCTTCCATTATTATTACTTTTTTTTTTTTTTTTTTTTTTTTTTGATTGCAAAGCCATGACACCAAATAAACCAACTCAGACTTATTCTGATTACGTACCCCTATATACATTTCTGGAGAGTGGAGTGGAGTGGAGTGGATTCTCACCCTGTTATTTACTTGTTTGTTTTATTTTTTGGCTTTTGTTTTTGTCTTACCTGCTTTCTGGAAGCGTTCTCTGCTGGACTCTAACCCCGTCATCGCGGTCAACACCACTCTGCAAATAAAATCCTCAGACGTACGCAACAAGCCACTGAACAAACTGGCAACATAGGAGTACGTTTTCAGAATGAGTTTAAAAACTCATGATAGTGATGAGACAATATTGATTCTCCTATTTAATTTCCTTTGCCCTTATCCGTGCACTGCTATATCAGTTCACTATTTTACAATTCTGCCCCCTGTAGGTCATGTCTTTCTTGTTTTAAACCATTTCGTGCTGTACCATGCAGTACTGCAGCATTGTGTGGTCACGTTTATTCACTTGCGCATTCTCAGTGGCCACATCTGTAATCATGCTTGCTTGATTGGTGGTGGGATAAAATTTGTCATTTTTACTGTTTTATAAAAACAGCCACCAACATAACGAAAGGATAGTAAATGTGTATTGTTGAGTTTTTTTCAAATCATTTTCACAAAATGTGTCAACATAAGACTTTTCACCAAAAATTATTCCATTTGCTGAAACACAGATAAGTCTTGGCCAAATTAAGACTCAAAAATCACCCCAGAGTGGATATAAACATCCTCAACAGCACACAAAGGTTAAGGATAACACTTGTTACTATCCTTCAAAGTTTATATGGTAAAATCACATCTAAATGTAAATATTTGATATAAAATCCTGAAAAAGAATTATCAGTATACGTCGAAAAAGCAGTTGAAGAAAACCAACGATTGAAATGAATATTGCTTTCCACTCCCCGCTTTGCTTTCTTTGATAAAGCATGAAACAAATAAACAGCCCATAGTAGTAGACTGTAACTTAAGTCATTCCTCTATTACTTTGGTTATTGAACTGAGACGGTTGCTTTGATTCTTGCTGTGAAACGCAGAACTCCATTTCGGATAAAGCCATATGACGGAAGTAGCAGGTGAGAGAGAGCGGCACAGTTGAAGGGAGTGACATGTTTTACCTGTCTTGGCACGTTTACCACCGCTTCATTTCTGTGGCATCTGGATGAAGAAAGCTGAGTCGGTGATAGAAGTAAATACGTGTATGTGTGTGTGGAATAGAAAGACATTTTCTCTTGGATCACAAACCACTTACTGGCAAAGAGACAGGTTCAATCTCGAGTTTATGTGACCCAATTGAGTGAATCAACCTCTGCTTGCCTCAAAGCACTACACTTGTAATAATACGAACGTGTGACTCGGATGGTTTGTTGTGGTTGGTAAATGGTAAATTATATGGTTTGTTACTTCAATCTAAAAGTGGCTTTGTAAATATCACCAAAAAAGGAGTGTTTTACCTTAAAGGGGTCATGAACTGCATTACAGTCGGATACTATATAGTTGACACTGCATCATCTTTTGTTTTCAGTCTTACTGGAAAAAAAAACCTGCTATTACTCTATAAATGCATGACTGGTAAGAGGGCCTACAAAGGAAATTGTCTTTTTTTCCTGCTACTGTTGTATGATTGCATCATAATGAGACAAAGTCTGAAATGCGTTGCCATCAGCTGTTTAGGAAACAGTTACCAGGTGTTAATTAGAATACAATAACCACTTATGTGTCAAATATCAACAAAAATGGATTTCTGAATTTATGATCATTTGTTGTTTTGTCTAAAATAGTTTCAGATTATTTCATGAAAAAAAAAGGATTTTAACTAACATTTTCACAGATCAGGAGCTGAAACTAACAGTTGTGTGTGTGATAAAAAGGGAAGTGTAATTTTCTCAGTATGCATTGACATGTAGTGTATTGTAGCTAATTAGCTCAAAGTGAATTGAAGATAAATTTGAACTGGGCTTTAAAAGAATTGACTCTTTAAATATGAACAAACAAATCATCCAGCGACCGTTCGAACGGACAGTTGACTTCAACTACGGCTGTTGCTATCAAAAATAAAAATCCATTTATGTTTAAGCAGGATAACAAGATCGAAGTTTAAGACATTAGATTCATAAATGTGCACAGGCACCTTTTTTTTATACACAATGAAACTTTACTGTTTAATCTAACGGAAACTTACACCTAACACAAACAAATTCATACAAGTGTAGAGAAGAGTAAAGAAAGTAAAATAAGAGTTTGAGAGAGTGTAATGACGTAAAAACCTCAGATTTTGTAAGACCAAACCAGAGTGAGGTGGAGTCTGGATTTTCAGTTGAGGCGGCAAAAACTGTAGTTGTGTTGACTTGGTTTCACGGCACTTTTGAAGGAAAGAACAGAAAGTTATCGGAGATAGAAATGTCTGAGCTGTGCGGTTAACCCATTTTGTCAGGGTTCACGCCTACTCCCAGGGATGTTCTTTCGGATTCTAATCTCTCTAGTCTGGGCGGTGGCCTTAGGCACAAGCTTTTATAAGGATGGTTTTGTACCCACCCTCAGGAGCCGAGTTGACCAATGAGAAGTTAACTCCCCAGAGGCACATTTGATAGTATTTTGTTCCAAAGCATGGTGATTTGCATAGGCATTCTGGGTGTAAACTGGTTTAGAAATGTTTGAATTTTCTTAAAATGTCAATATGTTGCACACGTATTAATATAAAATGTAAATAATCGTTCGGTACACCAAATTAGCTTTGCAGGGACATCAAACATGAACCATCTATGATCTTGTTTAGCTGTGGTAGAGTTAAACATTGATTGCAGAAGTATTAAAACCATAATATTAATACATGAGCAAGAGACTTGTTGCAAAACACCTGATTACACATAAAGAGAAAATAAAGGTTTACATTAAAAGTATAAGATTTAAGTATAGAGCTTATAGAACTTAGACCATGTCTCTGTGTGTTCATTTCTGAGCATTCCTTTGTGCTGTTAATACATTGGAATTGGATTACACACTGAACATCCAGTCTTTTCTGGGTAGGAGAAGTTGATGGTGTATCTTTTGTGGAACAAAAGCAAAATAATTATGTCTCTGATCTGCCACAATTGTTACAGGTATTTCCAGAAGAAATGTTGTAATTAGTTATTATGTTATACCACAATATTAATATAAAATCATATGTTTGTTTATTTTTCAGTTGTATTGGGATTTAAAATATTTTCTGCTGACATTTTATTTAATTTAGCTGAAAATCCATAGAAAAATATTTATCACTTCATTCCTTTATTATATTTGAGAAAATAAATTACAGTGTTTTTTTTTTCCTGTACCAACTAGTTTTTACTGCATTTGTCCTAGTGCTGTGTTCTAATTACTGACTTCTATAGGGGTTTATGGTTGCTGTAGGCTTAAATTGCACTTGTTCTATAATAATTTTTATACTTTTTAAAAAAGCTAAAGGTAACTGGAAATGTAAAGGTTTGCTGTGAGATTTTTTTTTTTCTTCGCAACATAAAAGTACAACCCCCAATCAGAAAAGGTTGGTACAGTATGGAAACCCCCCAAAAATAGAAAAAGAAAGAAGTGATTTCTATTTTCTTGCAGACAATACGGCGGCACATTAATTTATGCGTTCCTCATGATTTTTATTTACTTATTTGTGAGCCCATGTGGTAATATTGATTATAGATGAATGAGAATTCTTGATGCAATGTCGCCTAGGGGAATGAAGATCACATAGTTTAGCTTGGTCTTGTGCTCTTGTCCTTTCAGTTGCGTCGATTCACTCCCATTCATGAATTCTCTCACGGTGCATCTTGGCATAGCGTTGCGTCCATTTAATCCGCACTTCAGAATTTTGCTGGAAGTAGTAAGTCATCCTTGTAATTTACATACTATTTTTCTAATTCTATGAAATCAGATGTACTACTTGGCTCGCATGCTGATTTTAGTGTACTATAAAGTATTGAAGTATGCGATTCCGGACGCAGCGTAGACCTTTCTTGGATGCTGCTATTGTACCAAATCATAATCGCAATCATGTGTTGACATCACCTATTTCAAATCACGTCATTATTTAACCAATTTACCTGATTACTAGCCCTACATTACTCATGCGCCAACTTTTTTGAAATGTGTTGCAGGACTGAATGACAGGAAAGGATGTATATTCACAAATGAAATGAAGTTGACCAAACAAAACATGAAATATTTTGTTCATATTTTCTGCAATGAAATATAAGTCAAAGTAAATTTGAAAATCACATTTTATTAATTAGCGTTTTTCATACAGTCCCAACTTTTTCTGATTTGGGGTTGTATAAAATGAAAATAAAGAACAAACTATGATCAAATTCATTCGTACCAATAAAACTGATTCTTTCCCACAAATTTTTGATAGAAAAATGACTAAGAATGAATTTGAGTCTTATCACAAGGCATTTTTAACACCTATCCATGAACACACTTAGAACAATATAGTTTAATTACCCTTGTCAAATAAATAAATAAAAATAAACAAACAAATAAATACATACATAAATAAAAACTTCGACAACTCTGAAATCAAGTTGTCTGTCAATACTAGGGATGCACGATGTATCGGCGACCATATCGTTATCGGCCGATAAATGCTATTTTTAAGATTATCATTATCGATCCGATGTCTAAATCTATGCCGCACTTTCTAAAGTAATACAATCTGTATTTAGCTGTTCGCTTGTACAGTGGCTCTGAACTGTCAAAACACCTCTTTTTTGGACATTACACATTTGTACATATGTACATTAATGTAACACGTTTTATTCAAGAACATTTAAGCTGGTTTCAGTCCTTAGCTCTTTCATTTTCATTTTATTTCAAATATATTTAACTTGCTTGTTGATTTTAAATCCCATTTTGTTTTTTAACCTATTATTTTTATGCAACAGTCAAGTTGCATGTTAATTTGCAATGAAGAAAAGGAAATAATTTATTTTTGCATGCTGATTTATGTGAATATAGGTCTATATAATCACCTTGCAATTTTAAAATAATAGCTTTTTTGCTTTGAGTAGAGACTATTCAGTTCAAAAGAGCAGTTCAATCTTTTATAAAGTTTGCTGTATAAAAATATAACATTTTGAAATATTTATAACTATCGGCCTACTATATATATCGGCTATCGGCCTCCAAGTCTGAAGTGTTATCGGTTATCGATATCAGCCAAAAAATCAATATCGGTGCATCCCTAGTCAATACCGCACATTCCAAATTTATAGGTTTTATTTAACATAAATGAACAATAGAAAAGCCTTTAAATGTTGTTTTAAGTTTAACTGGTTGTAAATGAACTCAAATGGAAGCACTGAGAATCAGATGTTCTTTACTGACAGAAGTTACCTTTTTCTGCAGTAACAATCAGAAGAAAAATAAAGGTTAGGGAGTCATGATTCAGTTACACAACAAGCTTCAATAGTGAGCCAAACACACTGAATCCCTCGGTCTAGAATGTTTTACAAACACAAAAAAATGGAGGATGTGTGCATGTGTTGCATTATTAATTGAGTCCCTAAAAATGGCTCGTTTTCCACAGTAGAAGCTGGTTATCACTTTTAAATTGGTTTCTTGTTCCTCCAACAGGTGCTGCAGCCGCAGTGCTAAGGATGATGTAGAGCCTGTGTGGGGGAGCCAGGTGCATTCTGGACTTTAATAGATAGATAACAGCTTCCCTCAATGATGAGATTCAATTGGTACTAAAAAGGCAGCCGCCATTGGCGAACAGGCCTACCCGTATAAGCGAAAATATTTGAATAATGGGCCAGTGATATAACAGGCGACCAGCGCTAAGTAGGTTTTGTGAGGAAAGCCTTCCTCATTTGAACGCTCTCGCCCACCATCGGCCAATCAATTCTTTCCACTTAGCCTCGCAAAACTGGAAAATGATAGCCATCCCATCACCTGTCTGTGCAGCAGGGGGAAACTCATAAAAGAAGCGGCTCCAAACCGCACGGGGGTCTATGAATCATTTGCTGCTCTGAGGCAGGAAAGTTTAGTGATAAAAAGACTATGTATCACATCCTCATCTGGAGGAAATGGATGTTTTAGATTGATTGAAGGGCTTTCTTGGATAGACGGTTGCCTCTATCAAATTTCTTGGGAACACAGACACCTGGATAAGGCTGCGGCGGCTGCTAGAAAATTTAATAAAGTGTTTCTCAACTGCTGGGTTGCTGGTCTGATCTGGTAGAACTGCAGGCGATATGTGGAAATAGCAAAAAATAAAGCAGAGCAAATCATTTTAAAGTGCATAATTAGCATATAACTATTAATTAATAGGAAAACAGACTTGTCCTTTTGTTGCAAGGGCTGTGTATTAAATCAATCTCTGAATGTTTGGTATTTATTTTTTGAATGATGCCAAATTATGATCAACTGAATATAATATTTAGCCTACTGTGTAATCCATATCGGTTAAATGTTGTTATGCATTTACAAAATAGTTATTTGTACATTTTTGTTGGGCCAATATAGTTCAGTTTCTACAATTCAATGTTTAATTTCAATGACATTTTGTATTATCAGGGAGCACTGTGATTAGCACTGTCACCTCACAGCAAGAAGGTCTCTGGTTTGAGTGCTGGCTGGGCCAGTTGGTATTTCTGTGTGGAGTTTGCATGTTCTCCCCATGTTGGTGTGGGCTTCCTGTGGGTGCTCTGGTTTCCCCCACAGTCCAAAGACATTAGCTATAGGTGAATTGAATAAACTAAATTGGCCGTAGTGTGTGTGAATACGAGTGTGTATGGGTATTTCCCAGTACTGGGTTGCGGCTGGAAGGGCATCCACTTTGTAAAACCATTTGGCAGAGTAGTTGGTGGTTCATTCTGCTGTGGCAACCTCTGATAAATCAGAGACAAAGCTGAAGAAAAATGAATGAAAGAATGAATGATTTTTATTTTATTTGCAGTGTCATTTAAAAGTGTCATTTTCATCCTAAAATTAAATGTCATCTTTACTCGTCTTCAAACTCAACATTTTTAGAGCATGAAAGAAGAACTAATGAGGTTTGTTCTTGTGTTTAGTGATAAAAAGGTGTGCATCACATCATCTAGTGCAGGATTGCCCGAACTCCGTTCTGGAGGGCCAGTGTCCTGCAAAGTTTAGCTCCAACCACAATCGGACACGCATGGGCTAGCTAATCATGCTTTAACTAGGCTTTCTAGAAACATTCGTTCAGGTGTGTTGAGGCAAGTTGGAGCTGAAGTCTGCAGGAAAGCGGCCCTCCAGGACTGAGTTTGGGCACCCCTAATCAAGAGGATGTTTCACAACTAGTGGGTTGGGGGTTGTACTGGTAGAGTCAAAGACAATAAATAAAACTGCCAAAAAATAAATAAAGCAGAAATATATTATTAAAGAAGTAATAAATAATATGGTGGTGTAGTGGGTAGCACGATCACCCCACAGAAAGAAGGTCACTGGTTTGAGCCCCGGCTGGGTCACTTGGCATATGTGTGTGAAGTTTGCATGTTCTCATCGTGTTTGCGTGGGTTTCCTCCGGGTGCTCCGTTTTCCCCCACAGTCCCAAAACATGTGCTATAGGTGAATTGAATTAGCTAACTTGGCTGTATGTGTGTGAATGCAAGAGTTCCGGGTGAAAGGGCATCCGCTGCGTAAAACATGTGCTGGATAAGTTGGCAGTTCATTCCGCTGTGGCGACCCCTGATTTATAAAGGGACTAAGTCGAAAAGAAAATGAATGAATAAATGAATAATAAATAATTAAATATTAAAGTGCATAATTGGGATATAACTGTTAATCAATAGTTTCTGTTGCCCTTTTGTTGCTGATGTTAAAGGCTGTATATTAAGTCAATCTCTTGTATGTGTGGTATATATTATTTGAAGGATACATAATTATGATATTCTAAAATATTTTATCCCACTGTGTATTCCATATAAAATAAAAAATATTTATAAAAAAAATAAAAAATATGTATTTAGACATTTGTTTGTTTATTATTATTTTGTTGTTGTTGTTGTTGTTGTTGGGCCAATATAGTTCAGTTTTTTTTTTTGCAATTCACTGATTGATTTTAAGGATATTTTGTCTTAGATTTTTTTATTTTATTTTTTTTTTTATGAGCACTGTGCTATTTAAAAGGCTAATTCATCCCAAAATGAAAACTAGGTTATCATTTACTCGCCTTCATGTTATTCAAAACTGTTCATTTTAAGAGCATGAATGAAGAACCAATGAGGTTTATTCTTGTGTTTGGTAACATTGGTATCATCTGGATGATGTTTTACAACTAGTGGGTTGGGGGGGTTGTACTGATAGTCGAAGACAACAAATGCATTGCTAACTGCTGATTAAAAATAATAATAATAATAATTAATTAATAGGACAACACACTTGCCCTTTTGTTGATAATTTCAAAGGTTGTGTATTAAATCAATCTCTGTATCTTTGGTATTAATTATTTGAACAATGGCAAATTATGATACTAAATATGATTTTTAGCCTACTGTGTATCCATATCAGTGAAAAGTTATTTTAAACAAATAGATTTACCAAATTTGTATTTGTTAATTGTTTTAATTCTGTTGATAGTTCAGTTTCTTCAATGTTTAATTTTTGGTTCAAGAGTTCACAATTAGCTGATGATTGACACGTAAGAGTGCATTTGGCATGCTGTCCTGGGAGAGAGCCAGGTAGATCTTGAGCTCCCTCATATTTAGTTAAGAAAGAGGGAAAGAATAGAGGTGGATAGGGGATTTTTCAAGATGAAGATGCCCAAGAGAAGGGAATCTGGCTATCTATATTTATTCAAATTTATCTGATTGGTGTATCATGCGATTGCTAATGCGGGACCAGCCATGGTCAATCATAAGCATCGTCTCGAAATTAGCTTATATATAAACTTCACAGTATTTTGACTACTTAGAATTTTTACATTTGCACTGTTATTTAAAAGGTTAGTCCAGGGGTGTCCAAACTCTGTCCTGTTATAATTCTGTTATCATTTTCTCACCTTCATGTCATTCTAAACTCATAAGAAATGTTCATTTTCAGAGCATGAATGAAGAACCAATGAAGTTTATTTTTAGTGATTAAAATGGTGTATAGATAACCGCATCTAGAGAATGTTTTACAACTAGTGAGTTGGGGGGTTGTACTGGTTGAGGACAGCAAAAAAAATGCATAGCTAACTGCCTCAATAATAAATAAATAAATAAATAAAGCAGAGCAAATAATATTAAAGTACATAATTAGCATATAACCATTAATTAATAGGACAACACACTTGCCCTTTTGTTGCTGATGTCAAAGGCTGTGTATTAAATCAATCTCTTAAGTATGGCATTTATTTTATTATGCAAAATTATGCAAAATATAATAATTGGCACACTGTGTAATCCATATCTTTTAAATGTTTCTCTGTTGTTTTTGCATTTACAAAATTGTGATTTGTTCATTTTGTTAGGGGCCCATGCAGTTTAGTTTTCTACAATAGTTTCATTTTAATAGCATTGTGTCTTAGAACTTTTAAAGGTGCACAGTGTCGTTCAAAAGGTTAGTTTAATGAAAGTTGCTATTATTTACTCCCCTTCATGTCATTCCAAACTCATACGAAACATTCATTTTCAGAGCATAAATGAATAACTAATGAGGTTTGTTCTTGTGTTTAGTGATTAAAAAGATGTATAGATCACAACATCTGGAGGAAATAAATGTTTCTGGAGGAAATAAAAGTGTTTCTTAACTAGTGGGTTGCAGGTTTGTACCGGTATAGTTAAAGACGACACATACAAGTGCATTGCTAATTGCCTAAATAAAAAAAAAAATAAAAAATTCAGAGTAAATCATATTAAACAGCATAATTAACACAGAAAGAAATAACAAATTAGTAGGACGACACACTTGCCCTTTTGTTGCTGATGTTAAAGGCTGTGTTTCAAATAAAACTCTATATGGCATTTGTTATTTTAATGATGCCGCATTATGACTAAATGTGATAATTAGTCTGTTGTTTAGTCTATGTGTTAGTTTATTAAATCGCACTTAATGCATTTAAAAAAAGGTATTATTTTCACATTTCACAGTTGCTAGAAATGCTATGTTTGGTTTTAAGAGCATTGTGTGATCTTTTTCTTAAATTGTTTAATTTGCACAGTGTTGTCATTTTAATGAGTTAAAAAACGAGATGAGATTTGCCTTATTGCTGTTCTGAGCTTATAAGAAATTTGCATAAATGAAGATCTTTTGTCATATCTGAGAGACTTCGGTCCATTTGTTGTAATCTTGAACACCTTAAAACATTCATGAAGAGATCAAAACCTAAACCATCAAGATTTGAGCAGTTTAATCCAAGTTTTCTGATGGGATTCTGACTTGATCTTATCAAATTAAATGTTCACCATAAATAAAAGGGATCTTATCTATTCAGAGGATTTGGATTAATCCGCTTAATTCATATGGATTTTTTTTTTTTCTTCATTTTGAAGCATACAAGTTCAACGAAGTGACAATTTCATTAACATATTTATTTGTGCCCATAGATGAATGAAAGTCTGTTTGGATTGGAACATACACTGTAAAAAATGCTGGGTTCCACACTATTCCTTCATGTTCACCTAATATAAATAGATTAAGTTAATGTAATCATTTTTTTTTACAAATTAAAGTGAATTGAACTTAAAATAATTAAGTTGTCCCTAAAAAAACTTAAGAATTGCATAATTTCAACTCATTTTAAATAAGTAGTTTAAACAAGCAGCAACATATATTTTTGAGTGTATAATGGTGAATGAATGATGACAGAATTTTAATTTACTGGTGAACTAACCCTTAAAACTGAAGATAGTATCATATTTGAATAAAATGAAAGAAACCTAATTTAAAAATAACTGCAAGTTATGTCATTGTGCAAGTGAAAAACAATGAATGTACTGTCACTATTAAGTAGATAGTACACAATGCAATTTCTGAAAATGATGTTTAAGTACTTTTTTATCTTAAATCTTGAAAGTTTTTTATTATCATAAAATTATAACAATATGGAAAAATTAAAATAGTAAAGCAATAATTATAGGAAAATATTAATAATAAATAATAAAACATAATGTAATGACAAATAATAATCAATAATATTCAAATCATTAACTAATGATCAATAAAATGATAATGATATAAATGACTAATAATCATATGATTAAATAAAATACCGGTCCCTAGGGTTGGGCGATGTTGACCATTTTGGTATCATACGATGTCTAATGTGAAACATCGCGATGGACGATGGCATCGTCATCAAAGGCGGAGGCAGGGGCGTAGCGGACATTTTAAAAGTGGAGGGGGGACAGCTGTATGAGATCAAACATTCATATAAATATTAATCACCTGTTTCTAAATGGTCAGTCCCTAAAAGTGAGGGGGACGTATAAAATTTTAAAACTAAGACCTATTACTGTAAATGGGGCCTAAGTGTTTATTCGCGAGCGGGTTTGCGACAGGGGCGGGGCAGAGGATCGGCGATGCCGGCTCAGCATCATGTTGTCTATCAGCCATCGGCAAAGGACGATGGTATCGTTTATCAGCCCAACCCTATTGGTCCCACTTTATATTAAGGGGCCTTAACTAATATATAATTACACAGGAATTAATAGATCGTTACAATGTACTTATTGTGTAAATATATGTAGTTACTGTGAACTTATACTTGATTAAATACCTGTATGTAATTACATCTGTAACTCACTTCTGTAATTACATTTGTAATTACACTGTTGACCATCCCTTACACCTTAACCCACCCTTAAACCTACCCATGCCACCAAACCTGTCCATAACCCAACCCCTATCCCAACTCAAGACCACCACAAGTGTTCTCAAATACATTATGAACACAGTAAGTACATTGTATTTATTTTTTGATGCAAGTACATAGTAGTTAAGGACACTTAATATAAAGTGGGACCAAAATACCTAATGAATAATAAATGAATATAAGCAAATAAAAATAAAACACAAATGAATGGTTGCTTTAATGAAACAACACACACATACATTTGCTATAAGGATTCTCAGATCCTTGGTTAGCTTCTTTAATAGTAATGAACACTTATTTGTAGAGCAAATAGATTGACCATTCCCTGCCGTTTATTATTTCTAGTTTATTATTCTCAGTCATTTCTCCCTTAGTCAACTAAATCAGAAGCTCTAAAACAAACATGATAACGAGCACACTTAGAATAAGGTCAATATACTTTAACAATATAGAGTATATTAGACAAAAATAAATCTTAAAAAAAAAAATTTGGTAAACAATACAAACATTTCTTTGCAAGAACGAATAAAAATGTACACAAATGTAGGTGTGTTTTTTTGGGTTTTTTTTAATGCAAGAAAACAGTGGCTACGTTTACATGGACATCAGTAATCAAATTATTTGCCTCAATCTGAATTAGACATTAATATGATTAAGGTGTTTACATGAGTTGCTTTTTGAATGTTTCTTTCATGATCCCGCTTTACATGTTATAGCACATAATTCAATTAACGTCATTGTGCCACCGCGCTATCTACATTTCATCCAGAGTTTCATGTAATTTCGAGTGTTTCATTTTTAATTTGTCGACTTTAACTGCAATTTGGCACTTTCACTTTCATTCAGGAACATTTCATGCATGCCCCACATGACAAACGAGATATTGGATGCGAGTATGAACTGCTCCAAGAGTGTTGATATTATGGGATTTGATACCGCACGCCTATCGTAAAAAAAATTCAAAAAGACAAAAAATTCTGTGGTGCTTCACTGACTCAGTAGTTGCGGAGAATAGTGTCAAACAGCCGTGTGTGTATAGATTGTCCTGTTGCAAAATGTGGTAAAAATCCTACACGACGGTAATAGTTTGATAGCAGTGTTTATTTGTCTGTACTGCACTTTAATAATGTAACTAAAATCGACATACTACACATGTCTTAATCCGATTTCTGTGTAGTTCGATTATGACCTTAATCGGATGAAATTAATCAAAAGTCACTCTTTAGACTCTTAATCAGAACATTGTCTTCAAAGTATTAAAATCGGATTATTGGTGAGCATGTAAACGTACTCATTGTATGCTTTATGTAAGACATTTGGGTGAGGGGATATAGTATACAGCATATACAGTATAAAAATCATTGTGTATGGAAAGTCTATAAGCATACACGTGGACAGCACTGTTGGTTGTTGCTTTCCGCAGGTAAAATCCGTCCTGCACATTTAATGCTGCGGCCAGAGCCGATGACAGCTATTAGGAGGAGTGTTGGGAAGAGATCAGCTGAGCATGACTTTAATCTAATTCTTTGTCAGTTCCTGTGAATGTCAGGAAGCAAAGATGATTCTCTCGGAGGACAGGGAGGAAAAGGCCATCCTAACAGTACTGATGGCGGACAGTGTAGAGCTATACTCCGGCCCACCGTAGCAGTGTATTGTCTTGTAGAGACAATATAAATGTTACTCTTTTTCTTCCAAAGGTTATACATATGCTGTACCCATATAATGTGCCTCTCACCACCTGCTCTCTTTCAGCCAGTGAAGGCCAGGTTCTTAAATTCGTGTACGAGTTGCCCTTTCGGTGAAGCATTTGCATGAGTGACTTTGCTATGGGAGGACATAGTAGGCTGAGTTTGCTTTTGTTTTCGAGGTCAAGGTTATATTTTGGGGCCCGCATCTGAGGCCACTTGTATATACAGTTGAAGTCAGAATTATTAGCCCCCCTTTTTCCTTTTTTTAAATATTGCCCAAATGATGTTTAACAGAGCTTGTGTGTGTATATATATATATGTATATATGTATATATATAATGTATATATATTTATATTTATTATTATTTATATTTATTTATTATATATATAAATATATATATAATATGCGCACAGTGCCAAAACCACTGGTAAATGGTTTACTGACCATGGTATTACTGTGCTCAATTGGCCTGTCAACTCCCCTGACCTAAACCCCATAAAGAATCTGTGGGATATTGGGAAGAGAAAGTTGAGAGACGCAAGACTCTGGATGTAACCTAACACCTAACACGCTGGATGAGCTTAAGGCTGCTATCGAAGCATCATTGGCCTCCATAACACCTCAGTAGTGCCACAGGCTGATTGCCTCCATGCCACACCACATTGAAGCAGTCATTTCTGCAAAAGGATTCCCGACCAAGTATTGAGTGCATAACTGAACAGAATTATTTGAAGGTTGACCTTTTTTTTGTATTTAACACTTTTCTTTTATTTGTCGGATGAAATATGCAAATTTTTTGAGATGGGAATTTTGGGTTTTCATGAGCTGTATGCCAAAATCATCAATATTAAAACAATAAAAGGCTTGAAACTACTTCAGTTGTGTGTAATGAATCTAAAATATTTGAAAGTCTAATGTTTATCAGTACATTACAGAAAATAATGAACTTTATCACAATATGCAAATTTTTTGAGAAGGACCTGTAAATATATATAAGTAAATATATTAAAATAAATAAATAATTAATAAAAAAGTATTAAAATAATAAAAAATGAATAAATCAATAAATACACAAATAAAATATATAATAATAAATTAATAAATAAATACACAAAAAAATAAATATATATATATATATATATATATATATATATATATATATATATATATATATATATATATATATATATATATATATATATATATAATTTATTTTTTCAACATTGATGCCTCTTGTACATCATTTTGTTGTCTTTTGAGAGAAGCTTGTGTCATTTCAAGTTCAAAAAAATTAAAAATCTTGCTGGTTAAATAAAAGTAACTTTAAGTCAGAATTTGCTAGGGGTATGAATAATTTTGGACTTGACCATAGAAAAAACGTGCAATTTTTTCTTTATTTTTAGCATCAATATATATTTTTCATTTACTAAAATGTTTCTATTATATAAAATAATTGCACCTATATAAACCTATTTATTATTATTTATTTAAGACATTTGCACCCTGTTGTAAAAAATATACTGTACATTTTTGTTTTTATATAATTTCTCTATTTATAATAATAATAATAATAATAATAATAATAATAATAATAATAATAATAATAATAATAATAATAAATGTTAATATAAAAAATAAAAAAATAATATTTGTATATATGTAACCCACCGGTCCTACTGCACCCAACCCGGTCTGAGCTTTGATTGAACTGATGCTTCTTTGAATGGGAGTCGGTTGCTCTAACAAGGAAGCTAAAGACCATGGCCCCTAGCGTCTGTCGCTAGGGCACATTTTGAGTTCAGAGGAGTGAGGTTTACCTGCATAGCACTTTGCTAGCTGGCCTCCGTTACATATACAATTTGGTTACTTGGTTAATTGGTTTATTTATTCATTCATTTATTTATTTATTTGTTTGTTAATTAATTTATTAATTAATTTATTTATTTATTTATTTATTTATTTATTTACTTTCATTATTTACATTAATTATTACTTTTAGCATGACAGTTAATCTGAAAATGATAATTACTTTTGATTTTGCTTTCATATTTCCAAAACCTATTTAGTTACCTCTTAGATTTTAAACTATTGTGCATCTGCACATCTGTCTTTGCGCCTAGGTGTAAAAAAAACAAAACTCTCTTTGTGATATTGACATGAAAGGAATCATCACACAGTAATTTCAAAGATAATACATTCTCTGTCTCTCTTCCGAGTCCACTACAGGCGTTTCTAACTGGGAATTTAGCCAAGGGTATCTCATACAAAATGCTTGAAGCAACTCAACGGAGACCTCTGAGTGGCTGAGCTGCTCTAAAATCCTTAAAGGTCACCCGCACTTTAAAAGAATTGATTTGAATATCTTTTAGAGACGTTGGTGAGGAAGAAGGTCTGCAAGGGCTGGTATAATCTTTTCTTTCATCCCTCTGCTCTTCAACTGTTTTTAATAGGGAGCTGTGTGACTTCTGTAGTAAAAGACGAAGTGACGTGTTGAAGTTCTTGCTTTCTGTTGGTACAGTATTGCCTCATGAGTTCACTCTTCGTATTAGATTATTATTATTAATATTAATAATAATAATAATAATAACAATAATGTAATTTAATGTAAAGTAGTTTTCTAAAATATAGAAAATATTATATTATTTATGTATAATAAGAAATAAATATATCATTAAAAGTATTAATTAAACAAAATTTAAAAAACAAATTATATTCACAAACTATTTCTATCTGTAAGTTTTTTTTAATGCTTTTTAAATATAGTTTGAAATTCAAATATGTTGTTTTATTATTATTATTATTAATATTATTATTATTATTATTATCATTAAGAGAAATTTAAAACAAAGATTTTTTTTAGTTTAAAATGAAGTTATTATTATTATTATTATTATTATTATTATTATTATTATTATTATTATTATTATTATAAAAGTAAAAATAATTTAAGTTAAAGTATGTAAAGTACTATTCTATAATATGGAAATTATAGAATTATTTATGTTTTATTAGTAATAAATATATCATTAAAAAGTATTAATTAAAACAATGTAAAAAACTATACATTATATTCACAAAATATTTATCTATAAGTATTTTATAATGCTTATTAAATATAAATTGAAAATAAAATATGTTTTATTATAGTTTAAGAAAAAATGTATATAATAATAATAATAATAATAATAATAATGTAATTTAATGTAATGTAGTTTTTAAAAAAATAGAAAATATAATATTATTTATGTATTATAGCAAATAAATATATCATTGAAAGTATTAATTAAACAATTAAAAAACAATAAATTATACTCACAAAATATTTCTATTTGTAAGTTTTTTATAATGCTTTTTAAATATAGTTTGAAATTCAAGTATGTTGTTTTATTATTATTATTATTATTATTGTTGTTGTTGTTGTTGTTGTTGTTGTTGTTATCATTATTGTTTTGAAAAATTTAAAACAGATTTTTTTTTTGAAAAGCTCAAAACAAAGATTATTATTATTATTATTATTATTATTATTATTATTATTATTATTATTATTATTATTATTATTATTATTATTATTATGTTTTGATTAGATTTAGCACACTATAATAATAATAATAATAATAATAATAATAATAATAATAATAATAATAATAATCTTTGTTGTTGTATCAAAGAAAATAATTAACATTTGCAGGATTAAATATTGTTTTGTTTTTTGTTTAGTGATGTATTTTTATTTACATTTTCAGTATGTTTTTTTTTTTTTATACTCAGTAAAAAAAGTGATTGGCAAGTGAAGAGAGTGAACAACAATATGAATCGCAGTTGCTTTGAAGGTGAGAAATCCTCCTGAAATGTCATACAGAAATTTGTTTACATATATTATTAGCTTCTCAAACCATCGTTGCAAATGTCACACAGCGAGCATTGGCACACCAGCGTCACACATTATGCATTATATCCCATTAACCCCATGAAGACTTTTTAATAAGGCGGCTGTATACACTTCTCAGCGCACAGGGGGTCACACCGAATCGCTCCGCCAAGCAATATTTCACCGGGAAGGCTCTATGAAGTTGTGCTTTGTAGGCAATTATTTGCCTATTAATTTTTAACTTTGTCCCCGCTGCTCAATAAACAAACAAAGGTGCCTAATGAAACAAATTGGTTCCAACTAAAATGATTGTTAATAAATCATTCAGGGCAAGCGTATGGATTATCCACACCGTGTTTTCACAGCCTCCCGAGAGCCCTGCTCAAATTCACACTACGCCACTCGTCCCCTAAAGGCGACTCGCAAATCAATATGCAGGAGCATGCGGTTTGAAGGGCCCGCAGGAACATGAAGCATGTGTATAAAATCAGCTCGGAAGATCAATCCACCCCCGAAGATGAATATACAAGCAAATGAAATAAATAAACAGCCGCTCGGAAAGTTTGCATCGAAGATAAGCATCTTATCTGTGCCTTTTAAAGTTCTTCATTTGAATGCTAATACACTGACACATTTCTCTCTCTCTCTCTCAGTGGATCGCGGCAGATGGCTCTTATGATTTGGGCTCCTTTATTAAAAAGCGAATCACAATTTACTCTCTTCTACTGTGTCATCAGCACTGTTTGCGTTTAATCATGCGCCATAAATCGCAAGTGTGGCAAATAAAAAGAACAGGGGTGCTGTGAAATGTCACGGCGGCCCAGTCGTCGGGGTTAATGAGCGTCTTTTAGCAAAGCCGTGCAAACGTCACGGGGACCCTTTTTTCCCCCTTGTCCCTTGACATTTCCGTCGGGTTGAATGCAAAAGCGGGCCAAACATTGCCCGGTCTGGCTGGGAAGGCTGTTAACCTTTCCTGACGCCTTATTCGGACCACCAAGGCCAGTTCTGTTCATTATCTTTTTCCTTTTAAATTGTCAGATGATGTCCTCTCAGACGGACGTAATGTCAGCCGCGTGGTCAGTCACTAATCACCGCATGCCTCGGGGTGACAGCCGCGTGCCCCGGTAGATGGTTATAGATGGGATGGACCATTACTTCGTCATGTGAGAGACAGCAGTGCGAGAGTATGATGATGGAGAGGGGTTTCCAAACTTTACAACGTCTGCTGACCCTGAGGTTAGTAACATGGAGGTCCACGGCTAGGTGGTTCGTGTGAGTGACACATCTCATAAATAAAACTGATTATGGCCTGGGTCTGATTAACACACCTTGAAGGTATTGGAAACACATGGTTTTGGAGAGAGATTTAAGTTTTAATGGTTGCCAGCAGACACTTTTAGATTCATCTATGTCTGTCTGATGAAGTGTGTGTGACATTTTTACAGATTAATATAGTTATTAGAAATTAAAAACTTGCTTTATTGATGTAACCAGTGCTGTAAAGTAATGAATGACAAAGTCAAATTACTGTAAATGGGTAGTTTTGAAAATGTCACTTTTACCTGGACTTTTTTTCTTGTTAGCATAATTTTATAATTTTTTTAAACTGTATTGATACTTTTCATTCATTCACTTTCCTTCGGCTTAGACCCTTATTTATCAGGGGTCACCACAGTGGAATAAACCGCCAGCTATTCTGGCATATGTTTTACGCAGTGGATGCCCTTCCAGCTGCAACCCAGTACTGAGAAACACCCATACACTCTCATTCACACACACACGCACGCACGCACGCACAATCACACACACTCACACACACACACATAACTTCAATTGATTTATTCAATTCATCTATAGCGCATGTCTGTGGGCTATGGGGGAAACTGGAGTACCCAGATGGGGAGAACATGCAAACTCCACACAGAAACCCCAACTGGTCCAGCCGGGATTCGAACCAGTGACCTTCTTGCTGTGAAGTGACAGTGCTAACCACTGTTGATAGTTTTGCTGCTCTATTTTCCTGCTCTATTTGTTTATTTTTCTTTGATTTTAAGGTCATTGGTCAAGTGGAAAGTCCCGTGATTTCCATCCAATGAAATTGTACATAGATAAAATTGCACTAGACGGACTGACCTCAAGACACAAATAATTTACATGCAGCAAACAGACACTTTTAATGCTTCCACACTGTACAAGATGACACAAAATCATTAGACACAATGAACAAGAGGAGGTTTGGCTTTGCCACTGATAAGATGATGAATGATGCCTACTGCATGATGACTGAAATCACCTAATGGTCTTAAAAAGTAGCTAAATGCACTACAGAATGTTATGTTTTCTAATACATGCACATATTGCATGTATTCTATCAGTGCTGCATGAGCTTGGTCTGCAGCACCAAGTGCTAGACAGGTGCCTATATTAATGTAATGTTCTCACATTAAATTAATCTCATATTTTAAATTTATAGTCCATAAATGAGAATTAATTTAACTTGCACTTACTGTAAACAACTTTACAGTACAAGAAAATGACACTGATGTAAGCAACGTTTTTCTTTTTCAGGTTATAAGGTAGAATCATTTTACTAATTTTACTATTTTATTAATTTTACTAATAATAATGTATTTGACTTTATATTATATGTTAGTTATGCATATAGGTTTTTTTTTATAACCGCTTTTATGTCCAGAGCTGTGTTTGTATTTATGATTAATCTATGTAGTACCATTGTCCTGCGAGACACGTCATTTTGTTTCTCTGTATGTCCACACATGTAGCGGAATGACAATAAAGCTTGACTTGACTTGATAATTTTCACTGTGTATTACTCACAACTGTCATTCCAAACTCATAAGAGATGTTCATTTTTAGAGCCACTAAGTTTTATTCTTGTGTTTTATTATTTTTATTCTTGTGTTTGTGTAAAAAGGTGTACATCACATCATCTGGAGAATGTTTCATAATTAGAGGGTTGCAAGGTTTTACTGGTAGAGTCAAAGACAACAAATATAATGCATTTCTAACTGCCAAACAATAAATAAAGCAGATTGACTCATATTAAAATGCATAATTAGCGTATAATTAATAGGAAAACACTTGCACTTTTGCTGATTTCAGAGGCTGTATATTGAATCAATCTCTATATGTTTGGTATTTGTTATTTAAATGTCAATTTCTGATATAAATCTAATATTTAGCCCACTGTGAAATCCATATTGATTAAACATTCTTTGTTTATAAATATAAAATTATAAATAAGGGACTAAGCCAAAGGAAAATTAATGAATGAATGTCTATTTCAAAATAAGGCATTTAAATGTGAATGAAGGAAGGAAGAAACAAAGATATTTCCGTGTATAACCATGACTGGGATTTACATAAAATGGTCTAGAAATATGAGCTTGTTGCTATTGAAGATAACAGAAACATTCCCTTGGACTGGTTAAGCTAGAATAGAAAGGCAAGAGTAAATCAAATAAACTTTTTTTTTTAAACCAAGGTTTGCTGAAGAGCATCTCTCAGTACACTTTGTACCAGTTGAGCATTGTTTCAGAGATTTTATCTAATCAAATCCACCCCTTTATTACCACATCGCATCTACCATACGAATGGCTTCTTCTAGTAGGAAAACAGATTTTCCAGTTTCTTATTATTATGTTTTGGTACACTACTCCACTCCAGCTTCTCCACTTTGCATTATAATTTCCATGAATGTTTCACAAATGGCTGATTTTTGCTTGGTGATCTTTGATATTGATTGAGTTCCTCCATGCAAACAGCACAGATGACTTCAGCTTTGTTAAACACCTTGTGTGGGTTTTTGATTTCTAAATAAATGACTTGCTAAGAGGCCTTTTCTCCATGATTTATGGATTTGTATGCGCGAAAGAAAACATTTCAGAAAGAAATAGCTATGTCAAACTGAATAAATGTGTTGAATGTAATGAAATTAAAAGCACTAAAAACTTTGTTCAGATATCCCTACTGCTTTGTCAGTGTTTAAATCTATTTTAACATTTTTACTTTTATTTTGTTGAATCCTTTGGCATTTTGGGGAAACGTGTCCACATGATGAATAGAATATTTCCTTCAGTTCATCACAGTGCTAGGAATATTTCCCTCTATGTCTATACATGTAACAACAGATCAATCTGGATTTTGAGCTCTGCAAGTGTTTGATTATTGTTCAACACTAAAAGCATTTCAGTGCATCAGCGCTCATGCAGGGTGTCTCGTTTGGTCATTAGCCTTGACAGTGTGACAGTGCTGCCGGCCACCTGCTAAGATCCGTGTCCATCTATACACACCCCTCTATCCAAATTGCACCATAATAACACAAAAGAAAAAACACCGTCTGTCAAATTATTCAGAGTGAACATGTAGTGCTCTATTGAATGACAGAGCCATTTGATTCTGTCTGCATATATTACAGTTCACCCACTAATGAAAATGCTGTCATTATTTTCTCACCATTGTGCGTGTGTTTTGTTTTTTTAATTGTTTTTTTATTTACAACATACACAAAAATAGTCACATTTTAAGTAGGGCTGCACTATATATCGTTTCAGCATCGATATTGCAATGTTTGCATCTGTAATGGTCACATCACAGCATCTGCAATGTCGTGTTGGCATTAAAAAACTTAAGCTAATCGGTTCTAATGGTTTGAAAGACTTTTGTTTTAATGTATTTTTTGAATGGCACAGTGGTGCAGTGGTTGGCACTGTTGCCTCACAGCAAGAAGGTCACTGGTTTGAGTCCGGACTGGATCAGTTGGTATTTCTCTGTGGAGTTTTTATGTTCTCCCCGTGTGGCGTGGGTTTACTCTGGGTGCTCCGGTTTCCCCCACAGTCCAGACATGCGCTATACTGTAGGTAAATTGGGTGAGCTAAATCGGCTTTAGTGTATTAGTGTGTGTGTGTGTGTCTGTGTGTTTTTGCCTTGATTTGCTTGCTGATGTCTTCTGCATTGTGCCCTGTAAATAGAGTGACAGTATTTTTTTTTTTTTAATCATTTATTTACAACATTTGATTTCAGTTTGCTTTTTTGTAGCTCAGCAATAAATCAAACAAAAAGACTACATTTATATATTCAATGACAATCTCTGTCAAAGGCATTCGTACCTACCCTCCTCATCACTCTATTCTCAGATTGGATGGTAGGCCAAATCAAAGGTTATGGGCCAGAAATTTGACATTGCAATATTTTATATTTTTATATACAGTTGAAGTCTGTATATATTAGCCCCCCCCCCCTGAATTATTAGCTGAATGTTTATTTTTCCCCCGATTTCTGTCTAATTATTTTTTCTTCTTTCTCCAGAAAAAAAAAAATCAGACATACTGTGAAAATTTCCTTGCTCTGTTAAACATCTCTTAAAAAAGAAAAAATAATAATAATAATCGAAGGGGGGTTAATAATTCTGACTTCAACTGTATGTAATATTGAGATTTAATTTCACCGGATGACTTAAATAACTAAAATAAGCAGTTTATAAATGTATTTTTATGTAATTTATCATATACATAAAGTAAACAAAGTACAGACATGAACACAATGGAGTAAATATTCAAGTGAAATAAACAGTGATTTGCAGTTTTCTGCGGAGTCTATATTCGGTTACAGAAATTAAATGTTCAAATGTAAAATAACAATGTATAGTCTTCATTATATAAATTGTTCAACAAAATGAATCTTAACTAAACTTTTTTATACTCTCTTAAAATGCTTATATAGCAGGCCTTAAAACACATGCACATGATTAACAGTCCCTCTATTATGCTTAAACTGTGTCCACAAATCTCCTGTGTTTTCACCTGTTGTTTCTATTCAACTGTAATCCCAACTCAACATTGCATATATTATGATGTGACTATTGTGGACACACATATTGATGCTCAAGCAATATATTGTGCAGCTATATCTCTGATGTAGACATTCACAAAGTCATTTCAGAAATAAATATTTGAATTCAAGACTCGTTAAATCTTTTGCAACATCTATGTTTTATAGGTTGCCTCTAGTTTGGTATTTAAATTTATTTACAGATCATTTATCACAGCTCCAGTATCTATTTTATGTTCTGCAAAAGAGAGAAATTTATATGTTTAAAATGGGATATAAATTTCCCATAATGTGATTATGATTTGACCATGTCCTCCACTGCTAGAATCATGAGTATAGTTCCACTGTCACTGCATCTTTGTGATTTATGTAAAATAGATAAATATACGATGTATTATTTGTATAGAATGAATGCTCTTTTTTTTTTTTTGCAATGTAGGTGTAAACAAGCTGACTCTACCAAGTGCATTAATCCCTAAAAGAACTGAATAGGAATGGAGCAGATGTACTGAATTGCACGTTTTATTTTAGAGGATTGTGTCGCCTCTGCATCCCTGTCATTCATAGTGAGTTATAGACAGCAGTGCATCAAAGCGGCATGACAAAACCTAGGCACGGGCAACTCCCCGCTTTATTTAATGCACTTTTTATACCCTGCATAAATAAGGGAGCTTGTTTAAGAGAGCACTGCTGGTGGAGCATGCGGTTGTAAGTGCTTTCCCTATAGCTCACACCTTCTATTGATGCTCAGCACATGAGGGCACAGGAGCGGATACTCTTCAGTAATGCAAAGAAACAAACAAAGTGCCAAACCACATCAACATTTAGGCCATAAAAGGTCCAACATTTAGTACCATTTTGGTAATACATTTTTAAAGCTATTTTCCCAACATATAAAAGCATATAAAATTAGTTATTAATAATAATAGTATGAGCTGAGGAAGCATTATATACAGTGCTTTATTATGACAATGAGCTAGTGACGTCACTGTGAGGAGTCACTAGCTGTTAGGGTTGGGGTTAGGTGAGCCCATTAAAAGGCATTGCATGCGGAGTCTGCAGCCAGACCCCTCTCTCTAAGTTTACCCCATAGATATTTACATTAGATGTTGCTGTTGTCTATTGAAAGGATTGCATCAACAGAGCCGCCATTTTAGTACAGGGTATTCAATTTCAATTCACCTTTATTTGTATAGCGCTTATACAATGTAGATTGTGTCAAAGCAGCTTCACATAAAAGGTCATAGTAAATAGCAACAGTGTAGTTCAGTTTGTAGTGTTTAAGTTCAGTTCAGTTTAGCTCAGTTCAGTGTGGTTTAATAATCACTACTGAGAGTCCAAACACTGAAGAGCAAATCCAACGATGCGCAGCTCTAAAGATCCTGAACCATGCAAGCCAGTGGCGACAGCGGAGAGGGAAAAAAAACTTCACTTATGGCAGAAGTTAAGAAAAAAAACCTTGAGAGAAACCAGGCTCAGTTGGGCACGATCATTTTAATTTCTCCGCTGGCCAAACGTCTTGTGCAGAGCTGCAGTCTCAGTGGCGGAGGCTGGAAGCTGGCCTCAGCAAAGACTCGTCTGTCTCTGGAGCGTCACAGGAATCAGTCTCATGTTCTCCACTCTTCCATGACCATCACAGTAGCTGCTCAGAACACGGCCTGGTCCAGGATATGGAAACCTTGGGATCATCTCGTCGTTGGTCTTGGATCGAATCAGTGACTCTGCATAGTCTGAGGGCCTCGGGAAGAGTATCCCCAGGTGGAAATGGAGAATAAAGAAAATAATTAGCGTAGCTGATGTTCACAGTGTATATCAACAAGATGCAGAACCTGTGTGGAAGCCCCCTAAGTGGTGCACTAAGTGTATGCTTTACTGAACAGATAGGTCTTTAATCTAGTTTTGATATGGGAAAGTGTGTCTGAGCCTCGGACGTTATCAGGAAGGCTATTCCAGAGTTTAGGAGCTATAAATGAGAAGACTCGACCTCTTTTACTCGACTTTGCTATTCTAGGTACTACCAGAAGCCCTAAGTTTTGAGACCTTAAAGAGCGAGTTGGATTGTAGTGAGACAGAAGATTGGTTAGATAAACAGGAGCTAGATTATTTAAAGCTTTATATGTAAGAAGCAATATTTTAAATTCAATACGAAACTTAACAGATAGCCAGTGTAAGGAGGATAAAATTGGTGTGATGTGATAAAATTTTCTAGACCTGGTAAGAACTCTGGCAGCTGCATTTTGTACTAATTGAAGTTTGTTAATAGAGGATGCTGGGCAGCCAGCAAACAGTGCATTACAGTAGTCCAGCCTAGAAGTCATAAAAGCATGGACTTTTAGGGTAGCGTTCCTTGAAATGAATGTAGTGCTAACTTGTTTAGCACAAAAGTTTGTAACAAAAACTTAAACAATCTTACCCATAAAGTCTTCTGCCTTAGTTTTTTTTTTTTTGTTTTTTTTTTGTTTGCTCATTACTACGCACAGCAATATTCCAGCATCTTGGCTTTAGTCTTGACTAATGCGGTTGAATGACTTTTGTTCTGAGAGCACTGTACAAATGTGGTGGCAGTACTGACGCATACTCAGGGTGTGTATGCAATATCTAGTGTATATATCAATGAGCTTACCCAATATGGTGACGTCTGCTACTAAGAAACCTGGAAACGCCTGGAAATTTCTGATAATAATTTAATAATGGTTTCAGTTCTGAGGCAATAAATGCAAACTTCAGCATACACTGCCTTCTTATTAACCCTTCCTCAAATCTGAATTAAAATAACAAAGAGCAGAATTGACAAAATCAAAATTTAACACGTAATACTTGATTTAGCATCCAGTACTGGTTCTATTCTGGTTGCCAGCCACCACATTGAAACCTCTTTTATTTTTAGAAGAATATGAGGGTGCCATTGAACATTTGTACTGATTAATATCAGTAAAATCACCTTCAGTGTTCTAATGGGACATCAGGACGCTCTTACCGCTGCGCTAAGTCTTATTATAGCTCAGTAGGTGCTTTCCTAGCCAAGGCGAGGGCTAAATCAGGAGAGGACGACAGCTCAGGAGTATCAGATCTCTAAAGTGACTCACTCGTCCTACGCAGAGAGTCTCCGAGAGGTGGAAAAAGAGTCAATGAGCTCTGGCACTGTGCCCTTCACCCTTCTCTCCTACAGCTCACACACTGTCTATCGTTAGTTTCTTGCTCTCAGCTCTTTCCTTGCTTTGGTCGCCGAGGCCCATGTTGGCCATTAATCTCACTTGGGCTTTAATGGCGTCTTCTTGTTTTACTAGCCACAGTATGAAAAAGTAATGACTCTCTTCCCATCCGTTGTTTGCTCTTGTTGTGCAGGTTTTGTGGGAGTGCATCTGTAGAGGAAAAAAGAAGTCTATAATATGAAACTCGCTTGTTTCCTCCTGGGATCGCTAATAAAACATCTGCACTTTACAAATGTTGCTGAGCGCTAAACATCCACCACATGCTGCATCTATAATCACCCTGTGCTGTTGATACTATTTATTTATTTATTTTTTACATTTCAGCTGTCACAAGTAATTACTCTACCATCCTCTTCTTACAGACATTCAAAATAGATGCAGAATCTTTATCTTTCTGTTAATATGGAGAACCATTTTTTTATCATTGCATGCACATGAGACATTTAGTGGCTACAGTGTACTGTAATATCCAACCAGGGCTCATTCTGAAAACGTACCGCTATATAGATTTCTAGGGAGGGCCTATTACATCCCAGGAGGTAGGTTTTGTGCAGTTTTTGATTTTGCGAATCCTCCAGAAGCCGCTGTGTACCCTTTTTGAGATCTCAAATTTCGCTCCCAGGTGCCTGTTGTTCTCGTGTAGGTCCACCAGAGGTCGCTGTTGAAGGACTGACCAATCGACTGGCTCACCCTCCTCCTCCTTCCCTAAACCCAACCAATAGTGTTTTCAAAAGCACCGATTGACCCTCCCACCCACTTCTCTAAACACAACTGACAGTGTTTTCAAAAGCAATCCAGAAAAAGAAAAGCCCTCACCTGATTTTTACCACAATTTCAGATTTTACCACGTTCTCACCCTGTTATTTACTTGTTTATTTATTTATTTTTTTGGCTTCTGTTTTTGTGTTACCCGGTTTCTAGAACCGTTCTTTGCTGGCCTCAAGTCCGCCGACGTTCATGGCATGCTACTGGACACACTGGTAACAGTGGAAAAGCCGTGCATACGAAGGTAAGCGGTCAGCTGGTAAGCATGATAAGGAACTGCATTATACCACCCCCATAGCGTTCGTTTTAAGACAAAATGCATCCATACATACATCTATATAATTTGTGATCTCCAGAAATGTATATAGGGCTACGTTTTCAAGAATATACCTATGTTGCTACGTTAATATCCATTTAAGGTCTTGATGCACTGGACGATAGTCTGAACAGTTCATTTTGAGCAGCGTAGATTGTTAACAGACACACAAAAATGTTTGCTGTTTGTTCTACTTATTTAAAATGAGCTGAAACAGCACAATTCTTGAGGTTTTTGGGGGGACAACTTAATTGTTTTAGGTTCAATCCACTTAAATTTGTAAAAGCTAAGTTAACCTAATTCCTTCATTTAC
Source organism: Danio aesculapii (assembly GCF_903798145.1). Classification (NCBI taxonomy): domain Eukaryota; kingdom Metazoa; phylum Chordata; class Actinopteri; order Cypriniformes; family Danionidae; genus Danio; species Danio aesculapii. The sequence goes on from NC_079446.1 coordinate 39,701,242, forward strand.
ACAACACAAATCAATTGTGTAGAATCTAGAATTTTGTACAGTGTACAATAAAAAATGTTGGCTGCTGTTTGTTCAAACTACTTGCTTAGAATGAGCTGAAACAAGTCTTGAGTTATTTTTAAAAGTTTTATGTTCAATACACTTAAATTTGTAAAAACGAATAAGCTAACTTAATTTCTTCAGGTTGACCCAACACAAAACAATTGTGTGAAACCCAGCATTGTTTACAGTGCATGTATTATTGTGTATGGAAAGAGAACAAGGTTTAGGAAGAGAACAAAAGGTTGATTTAAAACCCATAATTGTAAACGGGGACCTAGGGGGCTCAAATTGTGTCAACAAACCATCCATTCCTTTATACTGAACACACATATTGGCTTTGTTCCAAAATCTATCAAGCCCACTTGATGTCTACTGCTTTCTAAAGCTTTATTCACACTAC